>NC_061511.1:217083784-217291958 GCF_022539505.1 Lolium rigidum | reverse complement strand
ATTTTCATCAAGAAGGAACCAAAAAAAAAAAAAAAAAAAGAGGATGGACAAATCTTCGGGTTCATTGACTCGTCATATTGTTCCGAGCAAGAGCATCGGTGATGTACCCGACAATATAGAAGAACCAATATATTCGGCTGTCTCATCAAGCCCGAGAGAAAAATATAGAAGAACCCACAAAATGGGTCATTGCATCAGCCGAACAAGGCACTCGACAATATATTCTCGTAACGCCAAAGTTGCGATCAACTTTCGAATGCCGCAAAATTTGCGAAGGTAAGACCCCAGATCCGTTCTGCTGGGCGTGGCATCGCCGAAGACTGCGCTCTGCTACTTTTATCCGTATCAACAGATACGAAGAAAAATCCTAACGGACGCGTTAGGTACCCGATAAATATGACTGGGACTCGACATAATGGTAAGACCTTAAGCGGCACCTGTCGAAGTTTACACCAAGTATCCCGAGATCATGTCCAGGGACGTGATCTTGAAGTAGGTTTTTGCGGATTGCCACTAGAGCAGTTAACTAGTACCTGATCCGTCAGATGAACTAGCCCAATTACCATTATCCCTGTACAATATAGATATGGATGCCAAATAAAAATAGCAACGGCCTGGAGTCGATAAAAAGAGGGGCAGCGCCAACTTGTTTATCGAGTAGTACAACTTGAGCCTATGCCTAGGTGCAAGCACCTGCTCATAGGCTCGGGGGCTACTCTTATCGAGAGTATTGTTCACCCTCCCGATAAGAAAGAGGAAAAACTGTGGAGTCAATTACAAGTAAGTTGAGCCTACACCCAAGTGCAAACACTTGGCTGTAGCCTCGGGGGCTACTCCCATCGGGAGCGCTGGTCGCGCACCCGATAGAAAAATAACTTCGACAACATCTATGAAAATTAAGGTTTGTAGACTCAACTCGATTTTACGACTCGAGTGGAGCCTACTCCCATCGGGAGCACATGGATTTCATCAAATCCTCCAGAAATATAGTTAAGGTCTTTATCGAGTAGTACAACTTGAGTCTATGCCCAAGTGCAAGCACTTGCCCATAGACTCGGGGGCTACTCCCATCGGGAGCGCTGCCGCGCACCCGATAATTTTGAGAATCGTCGACATCATCTACGCTACACATGATCTACGACATGGACCTCGCCTTGTATTTTCTTCGACTTCGGAGATGATTATGCTTGGAGTTTCTACGCAAGTCTTTGACTTCCCTATAAACTCGGGGGCTACTGACATGGGCATACCCTTCGGGTACCCATTATTAGTATACCTGGCTCGGCCCAATATGGAGAAGACCAAATATGGAGAAGGCCCAACAAGGAAACCCGAAGAAGTAGTCGACTAGGACTCTTGTAAAACCCTAGGCTGGTTGCATATATAAAGCTAGCCAGGGCACCCGAAATAGAGAGGTCAACAGATAGACAATAGATAGACAACATAGCTCCGCCTATGGCGGCACCCTGTAAACATACTTATGCTCATATACTGGATTGCTAGCAGCACGTAGGGATCCTCCACCGAGGGGACCCGAAGCTGGGTACGTCGTGTGCCTAATCTCGTCCCGGAATCTCCATCGTCGCTCTCTCCCGAAACCCTAGTCTACAATACGTAGGCATTGCCGAGGTGTTCCCTCGTCACACAACAAGATGTTTTCTAAAACCATTCCCGGAGGGGAAAGGCTCCGATCATGAATTTTACTTCAAAAGAACATCTGTGACGAAGTTTTGTGCATGTCTTGACGAGATATAGTCACGCCATAGACTGACGTTTAACTTTTGAACTAAATCCTTACATCACTATTGCAAAATTCGAGATCATAGTTTGCATTACATATTAATTGTTCAATGTGATGATTGGTTTAAATCTCTATATTTTTTGGCTTATGAACATCCTAGATCTTCCACATGATGATAAGTACAATAGACGGTCTAATGGTGCATGGTAAGCCACGGGGTGTGGCAATAGACCATACACGGGTGAAGCATATGAAGGTGGGATCAATTCCAAGGGGACTCTAGATAGCTTTGTCTTCAAGGCCCAGGAATAATACGTGGTTCCGGTCCCATTATGACGTACACATCAAGGGTATAACGTTGTAGTAGGGATGTGTTCTTTATACAGATTTTTTTGTGAGTTCAACCTATTGACTAGAGGATCAAGCCAAGAATTTAACTTCCCTAAAAAAAGCCAAGAATTTAACCTTGTAAGGAACAAAGTCACATACAATTTTAACCTTGTCATCGCAGAGCTGGTAGGTGAGAGAGAGAATGCCCCTTCGTCGATAATCTCGATCCATCCATGAAGAGCCTAGAGTCAGGTCGATCATCAAGAGCAAACCTTGTAACATGGAAATAAACAACACTAATTTGGGTTAGTCTTGAACTATATTGCCAGGCCTTGTGAAGAAGCCGTATTGATTTTGAGGGTGGGAGGAAATAGCTGGGCAGTAAGTAGCTAATACCTAACCAGAAGAAGTTTCCCTGCGTGTTTCGACCTCACATGCATTTTGTGATTACGCAAAGAGTTAAAAGTTTTTTCTAACTATGTTGGCGAGGAAGGAGTGGTAAAGTAGTTGATCTCTCTGAGGTAGGTTTGTTGAGTCCAAAATTTTGTAAGCAATATTTATTCCTTAAAAGCAAACATTTGGTATCTCTAGGTTTTTAGCTCCTATAAAACACCAACTTTTCCCGAAGCGCAAAGCATGTCACAGTCGATGAGACATTGTGTACCCATGCATGTATCTAAGGTAGCCCAAAGGAAAGAGAGGTTTTTTTTGTCATATTTTGATATATTGCTTTCACAGAGAAGGGAGCATGACATAAAACAGGTATAGGAAGACTGTACATGACAAAAATGGGAAGAACTACTTTGCCAACTTTGTTTAGAAGAACCACTGAATTAGTTGTCACTCTTAGAGAAAGTTGAAGTAAATGACAGAAGGTTGTTTGTCAAGGGGGAGACAAAGGTGGGCCAAGGTATGTTTGGCGGCAGAAAACATGTATGTGTCAAGGGCGTTTTCCATGACATGATAACATAGGGGGATGGAAGTTATTTTTGTGATAATTAATAGCAAGATCATTCACAAACACAAAGTTTTCAAGGATTTTCCGATGGTGAGTACAGGAACAAGCAAGGATTAAGGTATCGTTGGCATATTGTAGGACATGGCATTCAATGTTGGGGACAATGAGGTGAGAGAAATCTAGGTGAGAAGATTGTCGCATCATTTCATGGATCAGGCCGACAACAATTAAAAGTGTGGAGATAGAGGGTTTACTTAGCGAAGACCATTCCACCAACTAATCTTAAGGCCGGACACAGTTGAGAAGGATGATAGTTCTACTAGTTGTGAGAATGTATGAGATTCATGAACACCATCAAGGTGGGGGGGGGGGCATGTCATGCTAGGCATGATTATAATAGAATCCCAATTAACGAAGTCATAACCTTTTCAAGTCTACCTTAACCATGATTGTGACTTTCCTTTGTGGAAACAATGAAGGTGATAAGCATTGCATACGAAGTTCTTTGAGATGAATCTTCGAGAGAAAAAACCAGTTTGATCTTGGTTGACCAAAGGCGAGAGGTTTAAGTCTGTTTGGCAGCACTTTAGAATATAATTTCTGATGTGCCGCACAAGGTGACTTGGCCCACTCAGACTGCGTTCATGCATTTTATAAGGTTTAGTTGTGCTACATGAAACTATTCATGAGATTGATCAGAAAAATCTTGATGGAGTGCTCTTTAAAATTTTACTTTGAAAATGCATATGACAAGGTTAAATGGCCTTTTTTGCACAAAGTGTTACGTATGAAAGGTATTGATCCAAAATATTGTGACTAGACTAAACATTTAGTACAAGGCGGTAGTGTGGGTATTAGGGTCAATGATGATATTGGTCATAATTTTCAAACAAGAAAAGGACTCAGACAAGGTGAACTTTTATCGCTTGTTCTTTTTAACATAGTAACTGACTTGCTAGCTCTTCTTATTGCGAGAGCCAAGAAAGATGGTCAGGTTGGGAGGCTTGTACCTCATTTGGTCGAGGGCGGGATTCCATGTTACAATATGCCGATCACACAGTTTTATTTATGGAAGATGACATGGGAAAAGCGGTGATCCTTTGCGTTTTTGAGCAACTTTCAGGACTAAAACTAAATTTTAAAAAAGCAAAATTTTTTGTTTTGGAAAATCAAGAGACATGGAACATCAATATAAACAGATTTTTGGATGCGAGTCTGGGTCTTTATCTTTTAGGTATTTGGGAGTACTTATTCCTCATACAAAACTTTGCACGACGGAATGGAACCCGGTAGAGAGTTGGTTTGTTGTTACACTTGGATGTTGGCAAAGTAAGTTACTTTCTTATGGAGATCGTCTTGTTCTTATTAATTCAGTCCAGACGAGTTTGCCTATGTTCATGTTATCGTTCCTTGAAATACTGATTGGTGTGCGCAAGCGGCTAAACTATTTTAGATCTAGATTTTTTGGGGAATCTCATGATGCGAAGAAAAAAAATGTAGGTTAACTAGATGGAATGTTCTATTTAGGCCAAAGGATCAGGGAGGTTTAGGTATTGAGATTCTTGAGTTAAAAAAATAAATATTTGTTAAGCAAGTGGCCGTTCAAATTGCTAACCAAGGAAGAAGTATGGAAACAATTGTTGCGCAACAAACACCTCAGAAACAAAATCCTTTCTCAAGTTGATGCCAAACCAACTGATTCGTCTTTTGGAAGGGTCTTATGCGGGTGAAGGATGATTTTTTTAGTAGAGCTAAATTTTTTGTGAGAGATGGATCAACTGCCCATTTTTGGAGGATGTTTGGTTAGGTAATACACCGCTATTTCAACAATACCCATCTCTATATAATATTGTTCAAATAAAAATGTAGTGGTAGCAACTATTCTGGCCCAAAAGCCTGTAAATATTGGTTTTAGAAGGGTGTTAAATGACTACAAGTGGAATGAATGGTTGCATTTATGTTGTAGACTAATGACGGTTCAGCTTACTAAAACACCTGACATTTATAAATGAAACCTTACATATACTGGAATGTTTACAGTAAAATCTATGTACTTGTATTTAATGAATGGTCATACTAAGTTTCTACGGAAATACCTTTGGAAAATGAAGATCCCGCTTAAGTTTAAGATATTCATGTGGTTCTTGAATAATAAAGTGATTCTCACAAAAGATAATGTTGCTAAACGAAATGAAATGGATGTACTAAGTTTTTTTGTGAGTCATTGGAGGACTGTGGACCACTTGTTCATCTCATGCCCATTTGCTTGCATAATTTGGCGTATGATATATTTCACCTTTAATATTTCTCCTCTAGCTAACTTTACCAATATGTTCGGTAACTGGTTGAATGGAGTGAACAAAAATGACAAAGCTAGAATTTGTATTAGTGTTTCAGCTTTATGTTGATCCATATGGAATTGCATGAATGATATTGTTTTTAATAAACAAAAGGGTACTATTTATTTGCTGGTTATTTCTCGAGCTACGCATTAGGTACAACTATGGGCTTTTCTACTCTCGATGAATCAGCGGGAGACTATGGTTATTGGATGCAACCGGCTGCTGATGATCGCACATACTGCTATTTCCTGGCTACTCGATGGCGATATATTAGCAAAATTATGAATAACTAGCTCATTGTCGCTTTTCATTTTTCTTTGGTTCGTACTTGTCTCGGCCTTAGCTCATCCATGATTATGTTTAAATTGAATACATTGAATTACACAATAAATGAAACGGCCGGCTGTGTGCATTACTTGATGCAGAGGCTGGGGGACCCATTAGATGAGACGATGTGTTACATAGCAAACGAACGGTGACTTGCTGAGTTTGCGGGACCGTCTGATCGGTGATTGATGGTGATCGGAACGCAAACGAAATGTTCCTAACGCATCTGCTCTGACTGTAGTTTGCTCAATTCCGGGTACGTCTTCTCAAGAACCTATCCATGCATCTAAAGTAGAACCGATTCGTGAGGAGAATATGGCATCTTTCTAGCACTGCAAAACCCCAGGATCAGAATAAAGAATTTCGCAAGGGTAACTTGCGAGACGCGACCGCAGCCGAAACCTATTCCCTGTCTGAGAAGGAATGAACACGACCGTGACACGGAGTACACGTTCGATCCTTAGCTTGTCCACGGCAAAGAAGGGTAGATTGTGTGGAGGATTGATCGAGGAGCAAACTTGCAGAGTTCGTCAAGTCTCAGACTAAGCCCGGCCTGTAGGCTCACTCCAAGCACATTACTAACCCGCAAGAAATCGATAAGTACCCTGTGAGCCGCGCCTCCTCGATCGATCGATCGCCGGACCCTGACCTCCCCCGTCCATTGAGCCGCAACGATGTCGTCGTCTGCTGCGGAAACGGGGACGGGCATCATCATCCACACGCGCCCGCTGCAGCAGAGCGCGGAGTCTGCCGGCGGCGGGTCGTACACGGCGGTGTTCGTGGTGCTGGGCGTGATCGCGGCGCTGCTGGTGATCTCCTGCCTCGTCGGGCAGGTGTGCACCAAGAAGCACCTGCGCCCGCGTCCGCGCAGGGACCGCGTCGCCTACTACGACGACGACCTCGAGGGCGGCGGGTACGACCACGGCGCCGCCAAGTTGGAGGCCGCGGCGCCGGCGGTCGTGGCGATGACGACGATGATGACGCTGCCGGCGGAGACGGCGGTGGAGATGCGGCCGGTGGCTTAAGGTACGGCACGCGCGACGCACAAATCCGTGGCATGGCATTGGCATGATTTCGTTGCGAAACGTCCCCGTTAGCTTACATGGTGTCCAGTGCGATGTTCGTGTGAATTCACATGTAAATAGATCTCGTCTCCAACAACGAATGTAAAGATGAAATTTGTTGTGACTGTGAGATTATAGCTGTCAAGTAGAGTAGGTTGTAATTACTACATGTTTATAAACCGCAAAATAAAAATAGTGTATATATTCTTATCTTTTAAATAAGATGCTGAAATACAGCTGCATTGTGTTTCATCAAAATTCTTTTTTTATGCAAAAAAAAAACGAGAATGCACGTAAGAAAATCTGCATCGATTCTTGCTTGCGACTGCGTGTCGCATCAGTTACGTGCTACACGGCACGACAACGAACGGAATACAGGGTTGATGCTTCCATGTGTCAACCTGCTGAAGCTATCGGGATATTGGCCAAGGTCATGTTTTACACTTTTCACTACGTAACGAACTTACTGCGGCCCTTTCTTGGCACCCAACTGTTCCTCATGGTTTCCTTTGTCACTTGTTCAATCTTTTGACGTGTCAGTCAGGCCCCGGGGCAACGTGACATCAAAGGGCCCACAAACAAAGACTTCGAAAATATATTGCGATTCCTACAGAAATATTGATTGTATTTTTAACTACAAACTATATGATTAGCAAATTGCATTGCACAGATGGATGGTCTATAGTAAAAAAAATTATGTCAATCGCAAGAACTATACTATGGTACATGTTTATACCAATTAATTATATGATTAGCAATATTGCTTACTGTATATTCGTGTATCTACCTAGACATACTTTATAGGAAACACATCATCAGACAATAAAGTGCCCATTTTCGAAAAAACATCATCAGACAATATGGATAGAAATTGCAAAATAAAACGAAGGAAAGTACCTGTACGTTGCTCGATCTGGGTGTTGGTAGTTGGATCGCAGCAAGAACTACGACCTCGCAGCAAGATTTGAATCATCGTCTTTTCCTTTTTCTCTTGAACACTCCCTCGAATCGATCTGCAGTATCATCTTGATTTTAAGAAGTTAAGAACAGAATGAAAATGGCGTGAGTACATCATCTGTCTGTCTGTGTAAAAACTGAGAAGAAGAACGGAGCTATTTGGCAAAATGGAGAAGAGGATGGAAGTACAGATACCATCTCTCAAACAGTTGTGTGGAAAGCTGCAACTGCGCACTTGGCCTCCACTAATGCTCACGGCACATGAAACGGCGGCTCTTTTGTGGGAAGTCGAGGCATCAAGGGAAACAAATGGAGCAGTCACGATCGAGGCATTAACGGATTGGTCAAGATTTCCTATTTGTGCATCGGGCTGCAGCCTGCAGCGTGGTCTTTTTAGTCTTTGAAATTTATACTGGTGACTGGTGAGCCTTAGTACTAGTACAAGTGTTGTATTAATAGAGAAGTACCACCTGGGCCAGGGCCCCTTCGTCCTGCGGGGCCCAGGGCGACCGCCCCGTTGCCCCCCCTTATGGGCCGGCCCTGGTGTCAATGCTGGGAGGCAGTGTATCTTTCGTTACGACCTTTTCTCTGTAAATCTGGTAGCCTCAAAATGATTTATCTCTATAGAAAACGGTAAGAAATAGTGACGACATTGCTGGCGCCAGCCGTCCATGGTGCTTTCTGTGATCGATTTTTCTATCTTTTGATGTGTCAGTTGAGTCGGTTCTGGTGGCAGCTTATTTTCTTTGTTACGTTTTGCCCTTTTGCTTTGTAAAACTAGTAACCCCAAGAGACACTTGAACTTTCTACAAGTTAGGCCGGAAATACCTTTTCTTCGAAAGAAAAACCGCAAGAGATAATACTACTCCCTTTGATAATATATTGTGTTTCTAATTTAGTATAACTTTGAACTAAAATCTGTTGTGGTGTTTTGACTCACCAATGTTGCCTGTTTACATTTGTATTTATACTTGACTTATTGACAATTGATCGGCGGCCAACTAGACGTCCAAGAATATAGGGCGATCAAACACAAGTCATAGTCGAGCTAGCGGCCGGTTTTGAAAAAATGTTCAGGCGTTTTCTACCAGCGCGCTTAGTCACCTAGTGGGGAAAAATATAGAGCGACTTCTACTTTTTTACTTTGTAGTTGTGCATTTGTGAAACATATTGCCCTGTTTAGTGAAATTTCCACCGAAATATCTCATTTAGGAGACCTTAAACACAACATTGTTTTCTTATTTTGGTTAGATAAGACTGGCATGTTAAGTTGATGTGACAAAATGTGTAAAGATAGTTCGTCGGTTGGCATCGACGATCATGTCCATACTTCACATGTCCATTTGTTCCATTCCTTGTCATCATTCGGATAATTTTGAACCTCGTTCATCACTTCCCACCTTTGTCAATGGACACACATAAAAAAAAGAGGGTCTCAAGCTTCTAAAAGGTGTATTCTAGATGAATTTTCATTAAATTACCTATCGTTTTGGGTTTAATCAAAATCAAACTTTGTAAAATTTGACCAAACAGTTAAGAAAAAGCATCAATATCTAAAATATAAAGTCAATTCTATTAGAATCATCATGAAGTGTATTTTCAAATTATATGCATTTGATATTATAAATGTTGATTTTTTTTTGTCAAACTTTACAAATTTCGACTTGGAACAAACCTATCACATGAGTTTTTATTGGATGTTTGTTTTAATTGCTTATCGAACATGCCGCTCGATAACCTATCACACGAGTAAATTGTTTACCATGTATACTTGACTTCAATTTTTCTAGTTCTACTTTCTATGATATACCACTATATTCTCTCATTTAATTGTAGTAACATATCATCTTTTTTGCATGCATGGAGTGTTTAACTTTTCCTATAATATTCCCACTACTACTAGGCCCTTGTAGTGTAACTCTTGGTTCCACGCGATGGAATGACGCACTCTGGCACAAAAGACCGCGACTCAGCATCACATTCCAGTACTTATAAGTGCACGGGGAACCCATTTCCTGAGGCTCAAGCTAGCTCCATGTCTCTAATCAATCGAACCAGTGATTATATATATTGTTGTGCGTTAGCTGCTAGTAATATTATCTTGTTTTCGTAGGCCAAATCAAGATCCATATGTTTATCGAAAAAATCTAGGAGGAATGAAGAAATTCAATGTACACACAAAGACAACTAGCTTCGGAGATCTGATCAAAACCATCGGTTCATTTCGTTGCCAAGCACGTACTACGTTTCAGTACGCATGTGCACGCCGATGCACCGGCCAGACCCTCTCGGCCGGTTGGATAACAAGTAGGAGTACGTGGCGTGTGTCTCTAGCGTTTGTTTTGCTAGGCGGCCGTGCGCCCATGCATTCTGTGCATCATTGCTTCAACAGCGACGGGCCAGGCCACTGCTTGCTTGCGCACTTGTCATCTTCTGATCAACGTAGCACCTCTGACAGACAGAGCCCCCTGATTCGGAGAAAATTGTAGCCCACACCATCCCTTGTTGTACTTTGTTGCACAAAACAAAGAAACAAGTTTATTTTTGCAGCTATCACACATATTGTGGCTTAATTTGTTGCACCTTGTTCAAATGAACCAATTTATAGTGTTCACAGGATCCCATACATGTGGAGCCCAATATTTTGATGACTTGCCATCCAATTGTAGAGGATAGGAGGTGCATGTAGAATTTGTAAATTGCCGTTGCACAAAACACCATTGTTTGGTGGGGACGTGGGGTTGTTGCACATAACACAAAAAAATTGGAGGCAACCTAGGGTTCTTGTTCTTCCACCCCTACTAACATCTAACGGTAGAAGAAGTGGCGGACCCAACATTTTTAACAAGTCTAGGCACACAGTAAGTCACGAGAAATTTTCGCTAAATTATTATCAAAATAAGTTGTGCAGCTGGCCGGAAGCCTGGGCACATGCCCTGGATTAGGGACGGTTGGGTTCGCCACTGGGTAGAAGAAAATGAGAGTTGAGAGGGTGTCTGGTCGTGGGGGCAACCTAGGGTTCTTGTTATTTCGTCCACTACTAAAATCCAACGATAGAAGAAGATAATCTGAGGTGAGGGGATGGCCGAGTCTGGAGGGAGGAGAACTTACCTAGAGGTGCAGCGGGGGTCTTCGAAATCCATCGGGATCGTCGCCACCATGCCGTTTCCGCCCTG
Organism: Lolium rigidum; assembly: GCF_022539505.1. NCBI lineage: Eukaryota > Viridiplantae > Streptophyta > Magnoliopsida > Poales > Poaceae > Lolium > Lolium rigidum. Next base: position 217,281,063 of record NC_061511.1, on the reverse strand, counting down.
TCACGGGAAGTGTTCCCGCCTCATCCCCGTTAGAGAGCAGGAGGGGGATGTAGCAACCGAATGGAGAGAGGGGTTGTCGAAGTCGTTCACCCTTGTCGTCGGTGCGTCGCTGTGCCTCGCGACGGTTCTGCTTGCTTGTTGGACGCCACACGAGCAAAACGGTGGGCCCAGCCCGTCAGATAACTGGTTAAGTTGGTCATTTGGGCCAGGTGCAACAGATTAAGCAACAAATTATGCTACATGAAAAAAGATAGTCTTGTTTCTGCGTTTTATGTAACAAATGCCACAAACCATGGCGCTAGATGCAATTTCCTCTCTGATTTCCGAAATCTGTTCTTCACTCTCGATTGTCAAGCTGCATGCACGCAGGTGCCCCCATGCTGCATGTGATGCGGCGTCCTCTATCTGTCCTGGATGGAAGGAAACGAAGGAAATACGTACAAGAGGATCAGACAGGGGATCGGCGGTGTGTTGGCAGCTACAGTTGGCAGTTGTACACTGAATCCTGGCAAGGCCATGTCAGGATCAGGAACGCGCGCGCGGCCGCTTTGCACAAAAATGGCGGCCTGGACGGCGTTAACTCGCGCGCGGCGCCCACGCTAGCTACGACGGACCCGAAAGCGTTGGAAGCAAAAGCAGCAGCAGGTTGCGGTTTTGGAGCACTGTAGCTACCTGTCCTCTTGAAATCGAACGCAGCACCCCTTCGTGTATGTACAGCCGTATCGTCCTTTTAATTTCTCTCTATATCTCACTCGCTCTCCATGGAGTACAGAGTCAGTAGTGAGTGAGGGAGTAAATTTTTGCGTTGCCTCTTTGGTGCTTTGATCTGATCGAGCTGTTTGCTGCAGGGGAGAAGAGATGCGGGACAGCGAGAGTGTATGGGCAGGGCAGAGTGGATCGAGATGAAATCGCCTGCCATTTTTACAGTTTTCAGCTGAAGAATGGGTGACGGTGAGAGAGCTTTTCTCGTTTTTTAACTGACGCAGGCAGGCAGCGCACGCGCATCTCACTCGCTCCCGCCCGACTCTTCTTTACCCGAACCCCCTACCTACATTCTAGCTACAAAGTGCGAGCTCTCGTGTCAGTGTCACGATCATGGCCATTTCCTCCGTTGCCGGTGCGCTTCCCCAGGCTATCTAGCTAGCTAGCTGATCACAATTCACAAACAGATTTGCGTGCGATGATTGGCCGGGAGCGGGGGAAGCACGAAGACGGTGCGGTGGCGCCGGGGCGGCGGAGGTTCCAAGCCGGCAGTGAAGAGGAGGGGGAGCCGACGACGGCGACCGCGGGGTGTAGGTGCCGGTCGTGCGCGGCGGTGGCGGTGGCGGACTGCGTGGCGCTGGGGTGCTGCCCGTGCGCCGTGGTCGGCCTGCTGGGCCTGGCGCTCGTCAGGGCGCCGCTCGCGGTCGGCAGGCGCCTGATCAGGAGGCGGAGGCGCGCGCTGCTGCGCGGGAAGCGGGTGCGCGACGTGGCCGCCGCCACCGCGACCGCCGATGGCGTCCGCGCGAAGGACGTGGAGAAGGAGGTTCCCGGCGTCGTCGGCGGCGTGGAGACACTGACGGCGACCACAGGAGGCGATGTCGTTGTGGCGCGGGGCGGCGATGATCACGAGGCGGAGCTGGCGTGGCTGGAGGAGATGTACAGGACGGGACGCTGGGGCTTCGGCCGCGTCTCCTTCTCGGCCAAGACCCCCTGAACTGCTCGCAGGCCGGCCGGTGCCTCGCGTACGTGCACGCCGGCGGCGTAGCTAGGCCGTCGGAGCGGAAGGTGGCGGCGGAAGGTAGATAGGACGTAGTATTTGCCCGCCGGTGCATCGCGCATGTACGTACGTGCGGCGCGCACCGTCTAATCTAGTCTATGTATCTACATGGAGATGGGATGGGTGCCGCGGTTTTTTCTCGCGCACCACGATTTCTCAATCTAGTAACACTGAATCGATCGCCATTGTTTCCTACCAAAGCATGGTTGATCTGATTGCGCTCATGTCTCGTTTTTGACGAATTTGACAGATTATTCCCCTCGATCGCATGCTACTTTCTCGTCTCTTCTTCCTTCTGCCAATTATTTCTCTCGTGTTGTTCTTTTTTTTAGAGGAAAGCTCGTGTTGTTTCGTTGTGAGAGTGCTGCAGCTAACTCTCAAAAGTCTGTTTACCACCCCAAAGTAGTAGGTTTGGGACGTTTTTCACCTCGATCTTTATTAATTACTGGTATATCTCTACTATATAAAAAGGAGGAACTTCCTCCGTTTTCTGCCATCAATCTTTCGTCAACCGTCGGCCCACTCGACTTTTTGCATTCGAGTCCCTCGGAAAACAATAATTCAACCAGCAGTCCCCACCAGTCAGGATCCCGTGATTCACATTCTCTCTCTCGGGAACTAGGGTTGGGCGCCGCCGCCGCTCTCTTCCTGGTCGACGGCGAGCTCCCACATCTCTGCTGACCGCCTCCATCCGCGGATCCCGGCCATCTTTTTCTTCCGCCCTCTCCCTCCGTAGTAACGACCTCTCCGTCCACAACGACCGGCCACCGCAAGAGGTCGACCACAACGACCGGCCGCCGCAAGAGGTCGACCACGACGACCGGCCGCCGCAGGAGCACGACAACAACCACAAACGGCTGAGGAGCTGTTCCACGATGATCGGGCGTTTCTCCCCGGCTTTGGCTGCTGTCTCGCCGCTTTTCCACGACCACCGTCGCTGCACTCCCCAGACTCCCGTGCCGGACGCTTCCACTGCCGCCTCAACCTCAGGGCCTAGACCATGTGGGAGCTCCGCAGATCCGGCAACCCCCTCAGGTATCGCCCTTCCCCGCCATGGGTATCGTGATAGGTTTCGGATGCCGTTTTCTGGTTGATCTATCGGTGGCTGTAGGCGGCAAGGAAATCCGTTCTTATTTAGTTGTTTTGATTTGGGGTACCGTGCTATGTCGTAATAGTGCAATCCCGAGTTACTAGGCCGTGGTCTCTCGTCGCCATGGATGGTAGCGAAGCATCGCCTGGGAGGAAAGGTCGCACGTTTGTTGGATAGATTATTCCATTGGTTGATTTGTTTTGAAGTAGGAAATTGCAGGTCTCACCCTGGGACTCGGGATGTTGTTGGATACCTGACGGCTTAGGATTTCCCTTTATTTCTTGTGGATATATCTTTCAACGAACGATAGTTCTTGTTTATTTTACTTGATGTGTTGGTCCAATTATGTGTTTACGTCTCAACAAATGAACCAGATTTACTGTTATATTTGTCCGTTAATAATGCTCGCTCGGGACTGTATAACATCTGGTTTGTTTTGCAATACACAATTTAATTCTGATAATTGGCTTGGCTGACTGTTTGCTTCGAACCATGGTCGGTGCACTGCCAAGTTGCAAGTGTCCGTGGTTGAAGTCTTGAGGTACTTGCTAAGTGCGGACGCAAAGACCGCGAGAAGAATACTGTGAGCAGGTTTGCCGAAATCGTGTCGCTGCCGTCGGCCAAAGTCATCGGCATCCCGTTCATCTTTCTCATCTGGCTGGTCCATGCGGGGCAGGAGTTTCTCTTCTCGAGGCTGGGGAAAATTCTGGTGACAAAGATGATGATTTGGAAGATGGGTTTTCTGATTTGGAGGCCTCGCCTCCGCCCTCGCGACGACCCATCCTGCGTCGACGTCCTCCCGCCGTTCCCCGCCCTCGAGAATGCTGCCTACCTCGTCCACGATGCGTCGCGACGTCGATGCCTTGAACGCGGGCACGTCATCCTCCACGGGATCCGTGGACACCGATTTCTCCTCTGTGGGTTCCCCGACTGCCACGCAGGTTTGAGTTCGCTATTCAAGCTCCTCCCTTCACCGCCCCTGGCTCCCGCCGGTCTGAGAGGAGGAATGAGGGAGGGAGGTGTGCCGTAACGTGGTTTCGCTGCTGCTTGAGGATTCCACGGAAAGAATCAACCAGGGAAGAATAAAGATAGAAGGGCAGTTGAAGAAAGAAAGGCATTCGTATCACAACGGAGATCTTCAAAATTTGTCAAGTTGGAACCAAATTGATGAGCTGCATGGGTAACTTCTATGTATTCTGTATAGCGTAGATAGTTTTTAATATTAGTTAGACATTCGTGTAATTGCATAACGCATCACTACAAACTTAGAATTGATGTTTCCTTTACACAGGAAGGAGAAAGCTGAATGTCCAAGTTGGATCAGTAGCAGCCCTAGAAAATGCACAATGCACTTGAACCGTGCTTTGGTTGAAAAGCATCTACTAAACCACCCTTCCCCGACATTAAGGCTGATGTTGCTTATGTAGATATATAGCCTCAACTAATTGTAGTTAAATGTTTAAATTTTCTCACATTTAACTATTCAGATATTGTGATTTCAGGTTAACACTGTGGTTTCTGAATCAGTTTTTGTATAGGTAATACTTGGATTAGCTTATAATTTAATACTACTGTAAATTCTGATCATGTTTTTATCTTGTATATTTCAGCAAATATGAACTACCTATGCTGATGCATGTTGTGTACCATCCATTGTGTATCTAATGTCATTTTGAGTGGGAGATTTTTGTGCTAATTAATAAATTGGAGTCTGCTCTTTCTCTCATTCGGTGAACCAGATTACACTTGGTCTCTTTGTTTAAATCTATTTCGATTCTTCTTGGCACGTTTAAATCCATGTATAGTTGCTTAATTATGGCAGGTCAAGTAGGATTTGCTGTGCTGGTTGTTCATGTCATACTGGTGGTGGAAGTTGCATCATGTAACAAGATTTAAACATAGCATGTCAGTGGTGGTGGTTGGTGGTGGAGGTCGAATCATGTAAGTAACAGGATTTATACGTAGCCACGTCCATCTGTTCGATGACAAATTCAGATATGTCTTCTTCATCATCTTCTCCTTAGCTTGTGTTCTGTATGCTGATATGTTCCAGAAGGCGGAATTATTCATAGGTTTCCTCTTTGCTTGCCTTATGTGTGTTGATTTGTTCCAGGTCACCTCTTAGTGGTAGCTTCAGATGAGACTTTTTGGTTGACTTATTTATGTTGATTTGTTCAATAACTAAACATCAGAACATGTGAACTGCCGTGTGGTCCATGCTGAGCTCTCAGTCAAGTCTCGCTCCGCTCTCTGTTTGTTATCCGATTTCTGACGAGTCAATCCTGACTCAGATATGGGTGGAGTTATGGTCAGAAGCAAACCAGACAAAGTAAGAATTTTCAGTTTCGGTGTAACACCATCTTTGTAATGTTGTTCCTCAAAATCACATGCCCTGGTGTTATTAACAGATCATGGATGAATACAACTGTCTTCTTGCAAGCGACAAGACAGTCAGAGAGGTGCAGTGCTCTGTCTTTGTATTATATTTGCACAGTCACTATCTACAAAAGTTACTCATCTTAAGTTCGAGGAGTGAGGTCTTAAAGCGAGACGCTTGTAGAACTTTGTTCAGATAGGTTGAGATCTTCTATGAAGTTATTAAAAATTATAGGAAAATGTGATGCCACTATTACTTCGAGTGTTTAAACATTGGTTTTCTTTGAGACCATCATGTTTTTTTTGTAGGTTAAAATGTTTGGAATCGGTACGAATGGTTGGGCTGATGTGCTTGTGCCGAAGGCAGATCCACTTGTGAATGGCGGCGACACGAAGGGTGAGTGGCCGGCGAAGTGAAGGAAGAGGTTGCAAAGCGCAGTGCCCCATTTGCTTTTCCATGCTCGAGATTGACCTCAAGGTGTTGTCAGATGACTACACATATTTTGTGCTTTTCCTTCTCCTCGCTGATGTGGTGGAATTTCTTGTAGATCTGCTTCGTGGTGCTAAAACAATGGGGTTTCCATTTTCCGTTTAATTATTTGGTGGAAAGTGCAAAAACTCGATCTAGAGTTTCGCTAGAGTTTCGCCTATATGTTCTTGCAATAATCCTGCTCATAGATCATCTTCTTTGCCCTGTGTCTGTAGCAATCAACAGATTGCCGCTGTCAGGAACAATGTTTGTATCTGTACAATGCCTATGAGTAATGCAATTAGGGTGCTTAGCACCCTACCCTTGTTCAAAAAAAAAAAGATCTAGAACTTCGAACAACGCATATGCACAACACTGCTATCTTGTTATTACATGCGGTATTATCGTGCTGTAGTTTATTATGATATCCTTAATTTATTTTAGATTTTCATAATGAGTTGGAAATTATATATGTGCGTTGGGAAATGAAAATTAAGTACCCGTGGCAACGCACGGGCATTTGTACTAGTCTAGCTAAAAGCATATCCAATGGATGGTGTAAAAATAGGGCGCGGGAGCGTGGATAGAGATTTCGTACACATAGGCACCAGTGATTTCTTTTTTAAAAAATAATTTAAAGTCTTATTTCTAATTTTCAGAAAAATCTGAAAAGAAATTATGATGTAGCAAGCACTGTTCAAAAAATCGGCCGAGATACCGATTTATCGTCCGATTTATCGTGAATCGGGTGGTAACCGATAAGATTTTGGCATCTCGGCCAATTTATCGCCGCACCGATATTTCGGCCGATTTTCAGCCCGATTACCGATATTTTGGCCGATTTTGACTAAAATTTCGCTGAAATCCAGTCTGGCAGTCGATATTTTTGTTCTGTAGTCTTGTAGAACTATGCATTAGCTCAACATTTCTATTTTTATTGATTCAAATGCAAGGAATCAAGGTAATACTTCTGTTCAATGCTTCAATATTATCTATACATAGCATATTGTAGAAAATTTAGTGCTGAAAATTAGAATTTACAAAAAATTAAGCCGATAAATGATCGACCGATAAAATCGATTAATCGTCCGATAAGCGATTAATCTCCATTTTGAGGCTGACCGATAAGTTAGCGATTCACGATTTCTTGAACATTGGTAGCAAGTATTGTATCCCACAAACGTGTAAACATTCAGCTGGAAATAATGTGTATTTTAGGCTACACAAAAATAACAGATGTGTAGATCTGAGTATAGTGATTCAAATCTCCCAAAAAAATCAAACTTTGTCATTTTTGTGTAGCTTAGAAAATAAAAAACTGCAATTGAGATCTTGTACGTTAGTGGGGTACATCATCAGCTTCTTTTAGAATTTTGTTACATAATTTTTTTACACACATAAATATAATTTTTGAATTTTTTAATACGATGAGAGCAGGATCCAAAATCACTTTTCTGCGGGAGCGCCAAGTATATTGGAAATCTCTGTTTTTTTATTTTTTCACATGATCTCTGTTTTTTTCTTGAGTCAATTGGAAATCTCTGTTAATCGTGCACGCCCGCACAGCGTCCGATCTGGGCCGCGGCCCGTTTGTACGCCAGCAGCACTCCAGGACGTCCCACCTCTCTATTTTTTTTCAAAGTGCACGCCCACATAGCGTCCGACCTGGGCCGTGGCCCGTCTGTGCGCCAGCAGTACTCCAGGTCTTTGCGCTTGCGCCACGTTTTGTCTAAAAAAATCCGTAAATTCCAGAATAATAGTTGTCTTTCAGTTTTTTTAAAAACTATTGCACCGTTCCTAAATTTCCATCCCGAAGATGAGAGGGACTGTCATCCACAACAAAGACGGCTAGTGAAGCAGCCGACGTGGCGCATCGCGCCAGGCAGAATCGTCCATGTCATGGATAACAAAGCCTAGCGGGTATATACCAGGATGACAGGGATCTTTAACAAAATACTCCTTGTTGGTCTAATGCTTAATAAAAAAAAGGTGAAACTTAAGAAACACATCGTTGCTAAGTGTAAGCTTATGAATGAACAAAAGATTTTCAGAAGCACTACGAACATGTAGAACATTATTAAGATGCAAAGAATCACGAGGGGTGCACAATATTAAATGGTCAATATGAATTATTTTCATACCGTTACCTTCAGTCCTGCGAAGACAATCACGACCTTGTACTTGTCATGAGTGGAGATCTTGTTTAACTCCGATGTGATGTGATATGTGGCGTCAGTGAAAGAGTACATGTTTATGTCAACACCACATAAAGCGGCATGGACAGGCTTGTCGTCACGATCACCATCATCATTAGAATCATCACGGTAGTGGCACCAGCAATCACCAATGGGATGGATGCGAATCTTGCAAATTTGGCAAGTGAAGTCAACAAAAGGCGTATGTGCGACCACATCGACGTCGTTGGCCTCCGTCATCACGGCAGCGGCCTCCATCATCATCTTCTCGGCGACATCCTCCATCACCATCGTGTCGTCTTCCGTCCCAACCACCATCATCATCGTGTCGTCTTCCGTCCCAACCACCATCACGACGACCACCATCTTCACGTCGATGCTCATCACGATCATTTGTGCATCCACAACTGGCCGAAGAGGGAAAATCGTCACAAAGCTGGCAGGTCTCGACCAATATCTTGTGGCGCATGTCATGAGAGGATATCTGACCAAAGAGATCGGAGAGAGTGGTACCCGATGCAATAGTAACCGAGTGTACTATCGAGTTGTATTCTGCGTCGAGAGCATTGAGAATGTATCCGATGAGCTCGTCTTCATCGATTGGTTTTCGGCAGCAGGGAGTTCAGAACTGAACCCTTTCATCTTGGCAAAGAACTGTGTCGTTGTCATATCTAGTTTCTTCGTGTTGTTGAGGGTCGTACGCAAACATGGTGGTGATAGTGGCCCAGATTTCAGGAGATCTCGAGGCCAGTGACGTGAGCGAGCACATCAAGGGAGAACGAGTTGACGAGGTAGCCCAAATCTGATATAATTTTCTCTCAATATACGTTCTTTAATTTTCATGCCAAAAACTATATGGCTTATATTATATATTTAGAAACGGAGGAAGTATTCTATCGTAGAGAGATTACATGTCTAACAAGTACTTCACGTGGGACCAGAGCATGATATACCGGCAAGGAGTCGAGGCCACCAGCACTCTCCTTTTGGTGTGTGCGTATGTGTGGAGGATAGGTAGGTCATACCATCTGTGCTCGACACAAATGACACGATGACACCAGCAGCAGGCGAGTGAGCTGGATGTATGCACAAAAAAGCTTACGCAAAACCGGTGCAGAACCAAGACATAGGCATGCACATGGACACGATCCAGAAATTCCATTACGCTGTACTCCACTGGGATTCTTCCTGCTCTCCAGCTTGCATTCTTATTCCGTCCCGTTCCGTTCGTTCAGCCGCCACGTGTCACCCTGTCTGTGGCCACACTCACTCGCTCACCAACCGACCAACCAGCTCCCCCGAATCGATGACGAGGCAACGGCACTGCGGATCCGGGCCCACCCGTCGGCGACGCTACGGGCTGGAATGGGCCCCACGCTTTTGCGTAAGACGCGCAGCGCAACCGCCTGTTCCCGTGGCCGCGCGCGCATCGCATCGCATCGTCCCTTTTTATCTCCGCCGCCCGCGCACGGCACACCGGAGAACGACGCAGCCGAGCCATGGCGGACGAGAGCGACGGCACGGCTGTGGAGAGCCCTCGAGAAGATCCAGACGCTATCACCTCTCAAGGCGAAGAAGAGGAGGACGACGAGGGGTTCACCTTCGCCCCTGCGACGCGTCTGCCCGGCGGCGGCGCGTTCGGCGACGGCCGCGTGATCGGGCACGTGTACCCGGTCTTCGGTCGCCCGCGTTCGCCGCCTCCGACGCAGCAGCCTGAGGAGGAGGAAGCGGGCACGGCGACGGTGCGGGTCCCGCTGCGGCAGCTCCTCCTGGCGGAGCGCGGCTCATCCTCCCCGTCCACACAAGAACCCGACGACGACGCAGACAGCGAGCTGGACGGGGTGCCGGCGGAGACATACTGCCTGTGGTCCCCGGGGACCTCGCCCTCCGCGTCCACATCCCCGGCGCAGTTCCCGAAGAGCGGGTCGACGGGGTCGGTCCTGCGGTGGCGCCAGCGGCTGCAGGTCGGGCGCAGCCACAGCGACGGCAAGGAGAAGTTCGTGTTCCTGCAGGAGGACGCGGCCGGATCCTCGGCCTCCCCCGGGCGCGACGGGAGGGCCGGCGGTATCCATAGCTGGAGCTACTACGGCAGAGGCAGGGGAAGCGGCAGGGGGAGCCGCAGGTCGTCGCCGGCGACGTTCCTCCCGTACAAACAGGACCTCGTCGGGCTCTTCGCGAACGCCAGCGCCCTCCGCCGGAGCTACCACCCCTTCTAACCGTCCCTGGATGTGCTGTTTCTTCTTTCTCTTTCAGATTGTGATCATATACGGCACTGTGTAGAATTTGTTCTTCTGTTTGTGTACATAATACTAGCTGGTAGATCTAATCCCAGAATTACAACCGAGTTGTGTAGATCAAAAAATTTCTCTTCAGTCGCAAGTTGTGGCGGCAGATTCCCTGCAGTTTAAGCGTCAGAATGAGAAACTGAAGCGCACCCAATTCCATGACGCGTCATCTCACTTTATCTCTTGTTATGAACTGTTGGCATGATTATAGTATCTTATTATCAACTTTTGTGGCAAAATCTATGTAGTTTAAGTTTATAACTGAGTTATAACTTGTGAACAGCACCTTTTTTTTCAGTTGCAAATTGCCGTGACAGAAGCTCTGCAGTTCAAGCGTCAGACAGAGAAACTGAAACCCAACATTTCCAAACGCATCCTCTTCCTTCATCTCTAAGCTGTTGGCGTAATTAATCTCTTAATAAGAGTATTCATTAAGCAAACGCAACGAGCTGCAGTTGAGGTGTACAAGCTGTGCACTGTGCAGCTTAATTAAAGCCAGAAGGAGGAGCCATTATGCAGGAATATGATCATGACATCAGGCTGGAGGTTGGTTCAGGCTGGTCGTTGGCCGCGTCGACCTTATCGGTGCTCACCTACTCTTCCTTCCCCGAACTTTACTCTTTAGATTAGAGGAGCTAATTAACCAGTTAGATGAGTTAGGCACTTAGGCTCGTAGTCACGCTCTATCTCGGTTCGGATCAACATGAGAGTAGCGGCAGCTAGAATTTGCAGTTTTGAGAGAGAGGTCGACATGGACAGGAGCTAGCTAGGCAAGGCAAGGAAACATCATGGGTACATTTGGAATACCATAGTTTCGTTTTGCCAAGAAAAAATATCTTGCACTTTTTTGTACTCCGTAGACGGTTAAAACGGTACTTTTCTTCTCTTAGAAGACTAGTGGGCTTGACTTTCCTGTTGGGACTAGTGGGCTTGACCATATTTATTTACTAAGATTTGCTTTATGAAAGTAAATGGAAAAAGGATTGATTGCTGGACGAAGTAGTACCAACAAGATATATTAATCACTAGGTTACGGTAATATGTGCTTTTCTGTTTGGACTAAAAGGTTAGCGGCCCGATCCAAAATCAAGACATACCGTCTCTCTTGTTCGTTTGGGTCGGGGCGGGGGGGGGGGTGATAGACCCTAGCGGGCCAACACATTTTGGTCCACACTGGCCTTTCGCCTCATGTTTCCCCATTTTCACCCAATTGCCTCACTTGAATAGAAAATAATAATGTTGCAACTAAATTAATTTAAATAGTATAGACGCAACATAGTTCACAATCAATGTAGTCCACCAAATAAATAACATAGTTCACACACGAAAAAATTGTGATGAGATGACTACTGGTTTCTGCTAATTTAGACTGATGCTCAATCAAATATGCTTGATGTCGATCTTGAATGTGGGAATCACACATCTAATGATGCACATGCAGGAACACCTCAAACTTTGCTAGCCCAGGCTGCGGCGCAACCAATCCACCCTTGGTCAAGGAGGCCATCATCGCGTTCATCCTCAGCGATCATGTGCAACATGATTGCACAAGCATCATCACCTACCATATTGTCTTAAGGCTTCATGTTCTAGCAGGGTGCCAGACAATATCTCACCGAGATTAGAGCACACCAAATGCATGTTCCACATCCACCTGCAAGCCTCTTGTAGTTTTGCAAACCTCTTCTTCTCTTCTTCGAGAACATGGATTTTCTTCACAAGTGTAGACTAGTCGGGATAGATGCCATTTGCTAGATAATAGGCATTGTTGTATGCATGGCGATTGATCTCATAGTGAATCAATGGAGCATTGCCTTTCGCAAGCCTAAAACAAATCTAAGAGTGCTGGAGCACGTTGATGCCATTCTAAGAATCTGCCATGTCGAAGAAAGAGTGCCAAATCTTTAGACCATGCGATGCAATAGCTTCAAGAATGGTCGTGTATCCATCAATATGCCCTCGATGTTGCCCATGCCATGCAAAAAACAGTTCTTCCACTCCCAATGCATTCAACATATGCTTCTAATCATCCCAGAAATCTCTTGCCTCGCTAATCAATAAAAACCGGGCCATGCCATCAACATTTGGCTATCTCAAGTAAATATCGTCGAACACCACAATCACGGCTTTGCAGAACTTGTGCATCAATTCAAGGCATGTTGTCTCGCTCATTCGCAAATAATCATCAACAAGATCATCGGCAAGAATGCGAATAGCTGCATAACATTTTTGGTATGACGAGAATTCGAGCTTACCACCAACATCGGGCTTGCATTTGAAGTACGAGTCATGGTCCCTCATGCCTTCTAGAATAGTCAAGGACAACTTCCTTGGCATCGGATAGTGGCGCCGAAATATGTGTTCCAGATTGATTGGATTGGTAGAATGGAAGTAGTCTTCGTAGATTCTTTAGTGCCAATCACAAACATGCAAATAGAACTTAAACAATATCCGGGGTTCAATCAATCACAAACTATGAGGGGGGACGAGGTGGTTCTTGGAGATGGAGATGGTAATGATGATGGTGCCGATGGAGATGTTGATGGAGAGGCCTCCCGAAGTGGTGATGACGATGGCGTCGATTTACCCCTCACCGGAGGCTCCGGTGTTGTAGGATATGTCCTCTCCCGGAGTAGGAGAGGACTTTCGCCTCCGCCGCTGCCTCTGTAAATCGTGAGAAAAATATGGTGTAGGTTTTCTGGCGAGATGGAGGCATCTATAAAAAGGAGGATCCAAGACGACGCTCAAGGACGAAACGGGCCTGGGTAGTGCACCCACCTGGCCTCTTTTGGGCCTCGTGGCTCCCCTCTCGTGCTTCTTGGGCCCACGGTCTTTCTCTTGATGAAAAACTGATCAAGTATTTTCCTTTAATTTTTAGGCATCTAGAAGGTCCCAAAACAACAAAATATGAAAAAGGAGGTTTTCTGCCTCCCATAAATTAAATACCAATGAAAGGGACTTTGTAGGAAAGTCCCATAAATCAACTAAAATGCATAAATAATGATAGATCATGGAATGTATGATTCAAAATAGATCGAATAATTCACTATATGTAAAATGCACGTACCAATGATGAAGATCTTGACCGCTTACAGATGGAACACCTTCCGTGGTTGTACTTTGCTTGATGAAGTATCTCGGATTGCTCCCCCATAATCCACTATGGGAGAGATTCTTCTCCGGTACATCTTCATGTATCCATGTCCACCATTTGGATGGCAAGCTCTATCGTCATCCATCTTCTTGAATGCACACCATTTCTTCTTTATTCATATTGTTGATATCTTGAAGATGCATATGGCATATCACTCCGTCTTCTTGTTCAAGACATACTTGTCACTTGATCTTCTTTGTTTTCTTCTTCTTGCAACCTTGAAACCAAAGTATGGTTAAAGCATTGCCTATGAAAAAAACCTATAAGATAAACTCAATGCAAACGTTAGTTCCATAGGAATTGTCATCAATTACCAAAACCACACAAGGGGCTCCATGCGCTTTCAACCATGCCTTGAGCAGCTCCGCCACCGAACAGTTGATCGGCTCCCCCGCCCTGCCTCCCTGGACTTGAAGGATCGAGGATCTCTCGTGTTTGCGAGTGATGGAAGAGAAAGAGGAGATCGATCGGATATATAGCAGCGCAGGCTGAGGAAGAGGAAGGAGGAGAGGTAGCAGCGCACGCAGTGACAAACGTAACGTAGGCGGCGTCAACAGAGTACATATCTTTAATGATGTACTTGATAGAAACATAGTTGCTTGCTTCCCTCATTATAAGTTACAAATATTTCATGAGGTCTTGGTAGAATCGTAGTTTAGATGAATCATATATTTTGTGAAACTTCTACTTGCCTATTAAAGTGCACTACATGCCTTGATCGTAGAGACTCATTTAGCAGCTTTGATCATGAGAAGCTAGTTGAACTTGGGGAGTGAAGTTTTGGCACATGGGAGCGTATGCTCCCTTTATTTTAAAATGCATGTTAGATATATTTTGAAATGTTAAAAAAATTGAAACAAAAATTGCGCACGTACATCTTTATGTGCTACACGCTCACAAAGTTGTTTCATGAAAAATCGACTTGTCTTGTGGTGTGTGTAAAAATGAAAAAATTCGGTGCTAAAACAAAGACTTGTCACAAGATAAAATTTCTCTTTTTCACGTAGACTACAAAAAATTTCATTTTGTCGTGAAACTTGCCGAACACACATATATTATGGAGATGCACTTTCTTTGTCAAATTTTTTTACCACTTGAAAATATGTTTTTATGGTAGAGCGATCATACGCACCCGGGAGCCGAACTGAGTTTCTGTTGCAACTATATACTATGTTGATTTCTCTTCACATGATTGCTATCTGTCGTTGCCTAATCGACGGTACCTCGGAGGAGGGATCCTCACGAGGGGGAGAAGAAGTAGGGGCCATAGGGCGGAGACCACTCGGGACGGTTGATACGTCTCCGACGTATCGATAATTTCTTATGTTCCATGCCACATTATTGATGTTATCTACATGTTTTATGCACACTTTATGTCATATTCGTGCATTTTCTGGAACTAACCTATTAACAAGATGCCGAAGTGTCGGTTGCTGTTTTCTGCTGTTTTTGGTTTCAGAAATCCTAGTAACGAAATATTCTCGGAATCGGACGAAATCAACGCCCAGGTTCCTATTTTCACCGGAAGCATCCAGAACACCCGAGAGCCACCAGGGAGGGGGCACAGGCCCACCAAACCACATGGCGGCGCGGCCAGGGGGGGCCCGCGCCACCATATGGTGTGGGCACCCCTTCAGCCCTCCTGCGCCGCCTCTTCGCCTATTTAAAGCCTCCGTCGCGAAAACCCTGATGCGTTCGACGAAACCCACAGAAACCTTCCAGAGCCGCCGCCATCGCGAAGCCAAGATCTGGGGGACAGGAGTCTCTGTTCCGGCACGCTGCCGGGACGGGGAAGTGCCCCCGGGAGGCTTCTCCATCGACACCGCTGCCATCTTCACCGCCATCTTCATCACCGCTGCTGCTCCCATGAGGAGGAGTAGTTCTCCATCGAGGCTCGGGGCTGTACCGGTAGCTATGTGGTTCATCTCTCTCCTATGTGCTTCAATACAATAATCTCATGAGCTGCTTTACATGATTGAGATTCATATGATGATGCTTGTAATCTAGATGTCATTATGCTAGTCAAGTGAGTTTTACTTATGTGATCTCCGGAGACTCCTTGTCCCACGTGTGTAAAGGTGACAGTGTGTGCACCGTGTGGGTCTCTTAGGCTATATTTCACAGAATACTTATTCACTGTTGAATGGCATAGTGAAGTGCTTATTTATATCTCTTTATGATTGCAATGTATTTGTATCACAATTTATCTATGTGCTACTCTAGCAATGTTATTAAAGTAGTTTTATTCCTCCTGCACGATGTAATGGTGACAGTGTGTGCATCCGTGTTAGTACTTGGTTTATGCTATGATCATGATCTCTTGTAGATTATGAAGTTAATTATTGCTATGACAGTATTGATGTGATCTATTCCTCCTACATATGCATGAAGGTGACAGTGTGCATGCTATGTTAGTACTTGGTTTAGTCTTTTGATCTATCTTACACTATAAGGTTACTAAAATATGAACATTAATTGTGGAGCTTGTTAACTCCGGCATTGAGGGTTCGTGTAATCCTACGCAATGTGTTCATCATCCAACAAGAGTGTAGAGTATGCATTTATCTATTACGTTATGTGATCAATGTTGAGAGTGTCCACTAGTGAAAGTCTAATCCCTAGGCCTTGTTCCTAAATACTGCTGCGTTACTATCGCTTGTTTACTTGTTTCACCGTGTTACTACTCGCTGCAATACTACCACCATCAACTACACGCCAGCAAGCTATTTTACGGCACCGTTGCTACTTGCTCATATATATTCATACCACCTGTATTTCACTATCTCTTCGCCGAACTAGTGCACCTATTAGGTGTGTTGGGGACACAAGAGACTTCTTGCTTTGTGGTTGCGGGGTTGCATGAGAGGGATATCTTTGACCTCTTCCTCCCTGAGTTCGATAAACCTTGGGTGATCCACTTAAGGGAAAACTTGCTGCTGTTCTACAAACCTCTGCTCTTGGAGGCCCAACACTGTCTACAGGAAAGGGGGGGGGGGAACGTAGACATCAAGCTATTTTCTGGCGCCGTTGCCGGGGAGGAAAGGTAAAAGGTACTCACACTCCGTATCTCGGCTACTAAGCTATTTTCCGGCGTTGTAAGTACTCGAAGCTATTTCCTTTAGATCCTGCAATTGCATCTTTTTGTTTCTTGTTTACACTAGTTTGGCATAATGGACAACAATGAGCTTTTTACTCTATTTCCTGATTTAAGACATGGATGGTTTGATCCAAAAATTAAAAAACCCATGGAACATATTAATATGAACACTTTGAACACCATTGTTGCTAATGATATGGAAAATTCTAAGCTTGGGGAAGCTGGTTTTGATGAGCATGATCTTTTTAGTCCCGCAAGCATTGAGGAGAAAATTTACTTTGATGATACTCTACCTCCTATTTATGATGATTATAATGATAGTAGTCTTTTGGTACCACCTGTTATGGAGGATAAATTTGATTATGATTACAATATACCTCCTATATATGATAGCTACTTTGTTGAATTTGCTCCCACTACAACTAATAAAATTGATTATGCTTATGTTGGGAGTAGTAATAATTTTATGCATGAGACTCATGATAAGAATGCTTTATGTGATAGTTATATTGTTGAGTTTGCTCATGATACTACTGAAAGTTATTATGAGAGAGGAAAATATGGTTGTAGAAATTTTCATGTTACTAAAACACCTCTCTATGTGCTGAAATTTTTGAAGCTATACTTGTTTTATCTTCCTATGCTTGTTACTTTGCTCTTCATGAACTTGTTTATTTACAAGATTCCTATGCATAGGAAGCATGTTAGACTTAAATGTGTTTTGAATTTGCCTCTTGATGCTCTCTTTTGCTTCAAATACTATTTCTTGCGAGTGCATCATTAAAACTGCTGAGCCCATCTTAATGGCTATAAAGAAAGAACTTCTTGGGAGATAACCCATGTGTTATTTTGCTACAGTACTTTGTTTTATATTTGTGTCTTGGAAGTTGTTTACTACTGTAGCAACCTCTCCTTATCTTAGTTTTGTGTTTTGTTGTGCCAAGTAAAGTCTTTGATAGTAAAGTCAATACTAGATTTGGATTACTGCGCAGAAACTGTTTTCTTTGCTGTCACGAATCTGGGCAAAATTCTCTGTAGGTAACTCAGAAAATTATGCCAATTTACGTAAGTGATCCTCAGATATGTACGCAACTTTCATTCAATTTGGGCATTTTCATCTGAGCAATTCTGGTGCACTTTTAAAATTCGTCTTTACGGACTGTTCTGTTTTGACAGATTCTGCCTTTTATTTCGCATTGCTTCTTTTGCTATGTGGGATGGATTTCTTTGTTCCATTGACTTCCAGTAGCTTTGGGCAATGTCCAGAAGTGTTAAGAATGATTGTGTCACCTCTGAACATGTGGATTTTTGATTATGCACTAACCCTCTAATGAGTTTGTTTCGAGTTTGATGTGGAGGAAGTTTTCAAGGGTCAAGAGAGGAGGATGATATACTATGATCAAGAAGAGTGAAAAAGTCTAAGCTTGGGGATGCCCCGGTGGTTCATCCCTGCATATTTCAAGAAGACTCAAGCATCTAAGCTTGGGGATGCCCAAGGCATCCCCTTCTTCATCGACAACATTATCAGGTTCCTCCCTTGAAACTATATTTTTATTCGGTCACATCTTATGTACTTTACTTGGAGCGTCTGTTTGTTTTTGTTTTTGTTTGTGTTTGAATAAATTGGATTACATCATGCTTGTGTGGGAGAGAGACACGCTCCGCTGTAGCATATGGACAAGTATGTCCTTAGTTTCTACTCATAGTATTCATGGCGAAGTTTCTTCTTCGTTAAATTGTTATATGGTTGGAATTGGAAAATGATACATGTAGTAATTGCTATAATGTCTTGGGTAATGTGATACTTGGCAATTGTTGTGCTCATGTTTAAGCTCTTGCATCATATACTTTGCACCTATTAATGAAGAAATACATAGAGCATGCTAAAATTTGGTTTGCATAATTGGTCTCTCTAAGGTCTAGATAATTTCTAGTATTGAGTTTGAACAACAAGGAAGACGGTGTAGAGTCTTATAATGTTTTCAATATGTCTTTTATGTAAGTTTTGCTGCACCGGTTCATACTTGTGTTTGTTTCAAATAAGCCTTGCTAGCCTAAACCTTGTATCGAGAGGGAATACTTCTCATGCATCCAAAATCCTTGAGCCAACCACTATGCCATTTGTGTCCACCATACCTACCTACTACATGGAATTTTCTGCCATTCCAAGTAAATACTTCATGTGCTACCTTTAAACCTTCAAAATGCTTCTCAATTTGTGTTAATGTTTTATAGCTCATGAGGAAGTATGTGGTGTTTATCTTTCAACCTTGTCATTTACTTTTGACAGACTTTCATAATGGACTAGTGGCACATCCGCTTATCCAATAATTTTGCAAAAAGAGCTGGCAATGGGGTTCCCAGCCCCAATTAATTACAACTTGCATTAATAATTCTCTTCACATGTTTTGCTCGATTCATCAGCAAAGCAACTTAATTTTGCAAATAGACACTCCTCCATGGTATGAGATTGATGGTAGGCACCCGAGGATTCGGTTAGCCATGGCTTGTGTAAGCAAAGGTTGGGAGGAGTGTCACCCATAAATAAACAAAAACTAAAGTACATGTGTAAACAAAAGAGAAGAGGGATGATCTACCTTGCTTGGTAGAGATAACGTCCTTCATGGGAGCCGCTCTTGAAAGTCTGGTTGGCGAGGTAGTTAGAGTACCCATTACCATTCGTTGACAACAACAAACACCTCTCAAAATTTTACTTTTATGCTCTCTATATGATTTCAAAACTTAAAAAGCTCTAGCACATGATTTAATCCCTGCTTCCCTCTGCGAAGGGCCTTTCTTTTACTTTTATGTTGAGTCGGTTCACCTATTTCTCTCCACCTCAAGAAGCAAACACTTGTGTGAACTGTGCATTGATTCCTACATATTTGCATATTGCACTTGTTATATTACTCTATGTTGACAATTATCCATGAGATATACATGTTACAAGTTGAAAGCAACCGCTGAAACTTAATCTTCTTTTATGTTGCTTCAATGCTTTTACTATGAATTATTGCTTTATGAGTTAACTCTTATGCAAGACTTATTGATGCTTGTCTTGAAGTGCTATTCATGAAAAGTCTTTGCTTTATGATTCACTTGTTTACTCATGTCATATACATTGTTTTGATCGCTACATTCACTACATATGCTTTACAAATAGTATGATCAAGGTTATGATGGCATGTCACTCCGTAAATTATCCGTGTTATCGTTTTACCTGCTCGGGACGAGCAGAACTAAGCTTGGGGATGCTGATACGTCTCCGACGTATCGATAATTTCTTATGTTCCATGCCACATTATTGATGTTATCTACATGTTTTATGCACACTTTATGTCATATTCGTGCATTTTCCGGAACTAACCTATTAACAAGATGCCGAAGTGCCGGTTCTGTTTTCTCGCTATTTTTGGTTTCGGAAATCCTAGTAACGAAATATTCTCGGAATCGGACGAAATCAACGCCCAGGTTCCTATTTTCACCGGAAGCATCCAGAACACCCGAGAGCCACCAGGGAGGGGGCACAGGCCCACCAAACCACATGGCGGCGCGGCCAGGGGGGGCCCGCGCCACCATATGGTGTGGGCACCCCTTCAGCCCTCCTGCGCCGCCTCTTCGCCTATTTAAAGCCTCCGTCGCGAAAACCCTGATGCGTTCGACAAAACCCACAGAAACCTTCCAGAGCCGCCGCCATCGCGAAGCCAAGATCTGGGGGACAGGAGTCTCTGTTCCGGCACGCCGCCGGGACGGGGAAGTGCCCCCGGAAGGCTTCTCCATCGACACCGCTGCCATCTTCATCGCCATCTTCATCACCGCTGCTGCTCCCATGAGGAGGGAGTAGTTCTCCATCGAGGCTCGGGGCTGTACCGGTAGCTATGTGGTTCATCTCTCTCCTATGTGCTTCAATACAATAATCTCATGAGCTGCTTTACATGATTGAGATTCATATGATGATGCTTGTAATCTAGATGTCATTATGCTAGTCAAGTGAGTTTTACTTATGTGATCTCCGGAGACTCCTTGTCCCACGTGTGTAAAGGTGACGAGTGTGTGCACCGTGTGGGTCTCTTAGGCTATATTTCACAGAATACTTATTCACCGTTGAATGGCATAGTGAAGTGCTTATTTATATCTCTTTATGATTGCAATGTATTTGTATCACAATTTATCTATGTGCTACTCTAGCAATGTTATTAAAGTAGTTTTATTCCTCCTGCACGATGTAATGGTGACAGTGTGTGCATCCGTGTTAGTACTTGGTTTATGCTATGATCATGATCTCTTGTAGATTATGAAGTTAATTATTGCTATGACAGTATTGATGTGATCTATTCCTCCTACATATGCATGAAGGTGACAGTGTGCATGCTATGTTAGTACTTGGTTTAGTCTTTTGATCTATCTTACACTATAAGGTTACTAAAATATGAACATTAATTGTGGAGCTTGTTAACTCCGGCATTGAGGGTTCGTGTAATCCTACGCAATGTGTTCATCATCCAACAAGAGTGTAGAGTATGCATTTATCTATTCCGTTATGTGATCAATGTTGAGAGTGTCCACTAGTGAAAGTCTAATCCCTAGGCCTTGTTCCTAAATACTGCTGCGTTACTACTGCTTGTTTCTTGTTTCACCGTGTTACTACTGCTGCAATACTACCACCATCAACTACACGCCGGCAAGCTATTTTCCGGCACCGTTGCTACTTGCTCATATATATTCATACCACCCGTATTTCACTATCTCTTCGCCGAACTAGTGCACCTATTAGGTGTGTTGGGGACACAAGAGACTTCTTGCTTTGTGGTTGCGGGGTTGCATGAGAGGGATATCTTTGACCTCTTCCTCCCTGAGTTCGATAAACCTTGGGTGATCCACTTAAGGGAAAACTTGCTGCTGTTCTACAAACCTCTGCTCTTGGAGGCCCAACACTGTCTACAGGAAAGGGGGGGGGGGGACGTAGACATCAACGGTGGTGCGCGATTTATCCAGCTTCGGAACACCTGCTCGATGACAGGGCCTACTGCTGCTTGTCTGGAATTATCTGGGCGCTTTCGCGATGTTACAATGAGTTGTTGTCTTGCCTCTAGGGCTCCCGGGATCCGGCTTATAAAGGCGCACGGATCTAGGGTTTACATGGAGAGTCCTACCCGGATAAAGGTTACCTAACTACGGTACAATGTCTTGCCGTGTGCGCCAAGGATCCGCCCTTCCATCTATGTCGTACCGGATCCGGGTCCCTTAATGGGCCTCCGTGGATTCGGGTTCCTCCTCAATGTCGGTTGGATCCGGCTCCCTGCTCCTGGGCTGGACATCTTCCGTCAAGATCAACAGCAACTGGGCCGCCCGATGGGCCACATGCCTCACCACCATCTGTGGGCCACCCGGGCTTGCCGGATCTAGGCACTGTCGATGGTACACCCATGAAGTATACCCACAACAGTAGCCCCCAGAGTTCTCCGAGTTTCACCTGCTGTTTCCGCCTTTCTAGTCCATATGATCTCCGGCAAATGTTGGTAACGCGGAGGAACTTGAAGAACTCCAACTTCACATTTTCTTCTTTTTCCAACTTATAGCCGGAAAATGCTCCCATCCTGCGGGACTTCATCCATCGACGTTCCAAAGAACATTTCCGGGTTACTCCCTGCTCGCGAATGAGAGCCAATTTATCCTCACGCAATTACTCGGAATCTTAAAAGACTCAAACGGTTCCGCCAATTCTGGCGCCATTTTCGCGCGATTTGTGCGGTAACTTATCTCTAGCCATTTTTACCGCTTAGGGTTTAGGACACGTGTCACGCGTCCAACGGTGCGACGCTTGCGTTCGGACCACAGGATGCGGAGCACGAATCTCGTCTCGCCGGCCTATAAATATCCGCTGTCGACGCCTTAACCCTCATTCAACCCCCCTTCTCACCTCTCTGCCAAGCGCCGCCGCGAGCTCCCTCTCCGCCGTGCCGGAAACTCACCGGAACATCGCCGGAGTTGCTTCGCCGCCGCGTCGAGTTCATCCTGTTCTTAACATCAGCGAGCCACCGCGCGGAAACCTCGTCGCCGGCAACTCCGACCGCCGTAAACGCCATTACGGTTAGTTCTCGAACTTTGCTCTCGCGCCGTAGTTGGTAGGGATGAACTTGGGGAAGACGATGCTGGATCCGACTAAAGAACGTTTTCCACCATTCATCTTTTCTTCAGATGTCTTCAACGACTCCGCCTCCAGCCTCTGAACCGATCATGGCCATCCCAATCTCCTCCGCCCCTCCTCCTTTCGCTCCAGTAAAGCTGGGCCCTTCAAAGGATTCCGGCAAGGAAACCGAAGGGACTTCCGCTAACCCGGAAAAGGCCTCCGGGGAGGATCAGGCGGAAAAGGCCGCTGCCAAAAAATCAAAGGCTCGCCAGCGAGATGCTGAAGCCAAGGGAAAATGGTGGCCGTGCACCACCACCAAGACGGAGTTGACGAATCTTGAGACGGAAGGCTTCCTGCAACCCGGAAGCTGGAGGTCAGTTCCCACTGCCTTAGCCCCAGCTCCGGAAGACAACGAGATGGTGCTCACGAAAGCACTGGTGGAGCGGGGTTTTTCATTTCCGCCTTCGGATTTCTTCCTGGAGATCCTGAAGGTATACGGGCTCCAACCCCACAACATCTCTCCAAACAGCGTGCATGCGATCAGCAATCACGTCACCCTGTGCGAGGGCCATCTCTGGGTAACTCCCGAACTTCCTCTGTTTCAATATTACTTCATCGTCAAGAAGGAGAGAATCCGGAACTCCACCGAGCTCGCAACATGTGGATCCATCACCTTCATGATCCGCCCGGGCCGTGTCTACCCCCACACTGACCGCCACGAATCCGCGCGGTACTGGTCCGGAGGCTTCTTTTACTTGAAGGACGTTTCCGACCCGGCGAGCACAAGGAGACTGCCGCCGTTCAAGAACTGCCCCGCCACCGAGCTTCCGTCATGGGCGCACTGCCCCCATCTCTCCGAGTCGCCCCAGCTCACTCGCGCTGTCAGGCGGATCTGCAAGCTCACAGAGGAGGGGCTGTGAGGGAAGGATTTAACCCTTTCCTGGTTCACCAAGCGGATCCAGCCGCTTCAACACAGGGACCGGCTGATGTTCCAGTACTCAGGGCGCGATGACCCAATGCGCGCCACAAAAGACAATCTTTCCGCCGACGCCATCGACAAGAGGATCCGGCTCCTCATCAAGGTTCCGCGTGAACTTCATGTTCACGTGTGCAACAAGGACATTCACACGAATGGTTCCGGAACCGCGGTACGTCGTCTCGACTTTTTAGTCCATTGCTTTCCTTCGCATCCAAACTTTTTGTCTAAGTGTTCAACACTGCATTAGCTTGAGGCGCTCGAAGAAAGTGAACTCGGAACTCTTCTCCGGGTTCCTTCCACCGGCAACACGGATCCGGAGGCTGCATCTGAAGCGGAGGTTCACGAAGCTCCGCGCCCTCCTAAGAGGAAAAGGCCAGCTCCTTCCAGCCCCGCCGCTAAACGTGCCAGCGAAGTGCCTAGCACTGCGGCAACTCGGAAGGCGGAGGCGGAAAAGAAACGCCTTAAGCTGATTAACACCAGCAACAAGGGGCAGCCCGCCATCCAGAACTTCTTCAAGCCCTCCGGGTAAGTGTCCGTTTCCGAGATCCAAGTTCTAGTTTCACGAGCAATTCCTTAGTTGTTTATGCTTTTTTCTTTTTACTGAAGCTCCAGAAGCCAGCCCCCCAAGGCTCCAAAGACCTTGAAGAAGAAGGTCAAGCCGTCTCCGGCTTCAGTTCCTGTTACTCCAGAGGTGGAGATCCCACCCAAGGCTTCATCTGCTTCAAAGCCGGATCCCAAGGACATCATCGACCTTGAAGATCTTCCGGAAGATCCCGCAGACCTCGGCGATTCCGCCAAGGGTGCCTCCTCGTCTGCCCCTCCTCAAGATCAACCAAGCGCCGCTTTTGCGGAGCCCACCGAGGAAGAATATGAGGAGAAGGTAAAGCTCGTTCAAGCCTCCAACGCGATCCGGGTCGACCCTCAACCAACTCAGTCATTGCAAAAGCTTACCCTCGCACAACGCCACGCGGAAGTTTCCGCCATGCTGAACAAAGTTTGGGGGAAGCCAGACGAGGAGATGCGAGAGCTCGCGGTGCTGGAGGACGATCTGAAGGTGTTTTTTGCCAAGCACAAGGAAGTGCGGCAGGTAATACTAGCCCCCAAGCATTGGGTGAGACATTTCCGTGTAACATGTGTTAGCCGATGCTTTCTTCAAGATGTACCTTAGGCGGAAATTTAAAATTTTAAACCTCCAAGACTTTGAATTCCTCGCCAGCCCCCAAGATTTTACATATCCGACTAACTCCTCTCTACTTCTCAGACCACGCGGAAATTGCACGAAGATCTACGCGTGCACGTGCTGGAGCAGATAACGGAGATCGAAGGGCTGCGTCAGAACGCGGAAAACAGCCAAAAGGCTATCCAGCTTCTTGAGACCCGCCTCCGTGGTACGTCTTCCAAGCGTTGCGTTCGTATATTGATATCTGTTCATGATGTTTGATATGTGCAACTTTCCGCCTTCAGAAGAAACTGCCAGGCACTCCTCGTTTGATGAGCTTTCCGCCAAGATCAAGGTGCTTGAGGCGGAGAACGAGTCCCTCAAAACCTTCATCCAAGAATCCTCTAATAAGGAGACTGAGGCGAGGAAGGAGCTCTCCGAGAAGCATGCCCGCGACCTGGCGGAGCTGAACGAAAAACTGGAGAAAAGCCAGGGCCGCGTGCTTTCCGCGATAGCCAAGAACAGAGTTCTAGAAGCAGAGGCGGAGGCCATCGACAAACTTATCTTCCGTAAGCGTTTTTCCATGTCATTGCTCCGACTACCTCATATGCTCTCTCTCTAACGAAACTGGACCTTCTTCCACAGCGAGCCTTGGCTTCGAGTGGTCAAAAGAGTCGAACCTGAAGAGGACGGAGGCATACGATGAAGCGCGGATTTCCATTGACGCGTTATTTGAAGCCTGTCGCGGAATCGCCAAGACTCTGTCTCTGAAGAAGGCCAAAACTACAATCATCGATACGATGACCAAGCTTATGGAACAAGTGCCGGACTTCATCAAGGACTGGCAAAAATCTTCCGCACGCGGAGTCGCCTCTCTGGTCTTAGCCACCTGCAAGGCTCACTTCCCCTCGCTCAACTTTGCGAATGTTGCACGCGGAGCCCCGAAGGTTCCGACATGGGCGCCATCCTTGCGGAAACCCAAGGCTATGAGCAGCTTGTTTGTCAGGCGAGTGAATCACTCGTTCTGGTATAACAAGTACGATCTGCCCAAGGGATTTTCCGATGCAGAGGAGGAAGAGGAGGGTGAGCCAGAGTATTATGGCGAAGGCTCCGGGTCAAGCGTCGAGCATTCCGGAGAAGGCTCTGGTGATGACTCCGAAGCCGGATCCGGTGACAGCGACGGCGACGACTCCGCCTACCAGGAATCTGAAGAAGAGGACTCCGAGTAGAGTTCCTGTTTAGACAATGAAACAAGTTGCATCATTTTGGCCCCAGAGTGGGTTTGTAATAAGACTTTAAATTCTTAAGTAGCTAGGAAACGAAACGACTATGCATGGGGCGGAATCACTTATCCTGCTATCCGTTAATATTATGCGCATGTTTCGTTTTATGTTGGAAAGCAAGTGCCGATTTTATTGTTTTTCCGGCTTGCCCGCTTGACCTTCCGCGAGCCGGAGGACCTTAGCCGGAAACACTCGCCAGCGGCGACGAAGCCCAATGGCAATCCGTCCATAACCGCGGAAACAAGCCCCCAGGCATAGGTGCCGGAAATCGCTACTAGGAATCCACGAGTTCGCAACATATAACAACTTGATCAGAAAACTTAAGCTTACGTCCTGAAGGACGATTTTTGAAAACCACAACTTTTATGCACGCCTAGGCGGAAATATCCAGCTCTGCGGTTTTAGTCGGAAAACACACATGATCTAAAAATGAATAAGTAAAGGAGGTAAAAGACTCAAAGAGTGAACCATAAGCTTTATTTCATTGATCATGTATAACTATTACAGAGTTTGTAACTCGGAAAAATATGCTAAGTGTGGAAAGGACGTAGCTGTGCGATGTTCCAGGGGCGATCTGTCTCGTCGTAGATGTCATCCGGATCCTCACGCTTGCGTTTCCGGTGCCAATTAGCAGGTCCGTCCTTCAGCTCTCGGAAATCAACACGGTAGTACGATCCGTTGTGAAGCACTTTGCTAATGACGAAGGGTCCTTCCCATGGAGACTGCAGCTTATGGTCTTTCACCTGCCGAAGGCGGAGGACCAAGTCTCCAGCCATAAACGAGCGATGCCGGACTCGACGGCTATGGTAACGTCGGAGCTTTTGCTGGTATATGGTGGAACGTTGGTTAGCTAAATTCCGAGCTTCTTCGATCAGGTCCACAGATAGCTGTCTGGCCTCGTCAGCAGTTTCTTCATCATAGGCGGAAACTCGCGGCGAATCTTGGATGATGTTGGAGGGAAGCACGGCTTCGGATCCGTATACCAGGAAAAATGGGGTAAACCCTGTTGACCTGTTAGGGGTAGTTCGCAAACTCCACAAGACAGCCTCCAACTCGTCAGCCCAAGCTCCAGCTGCTAGTCGCAGCGGTTCTTCAAGGCGTGGCTTAATTCCTGATAATATTAGACCGTTAGCCCTTTCAACTTGACCATTAGATTGTGGGTGAGCCACAGATGCAAGGTCCGATCGAATTCCCTACTTGTCTCACAATAATCCTTCAATTCTCCCCGTGCGAAGTTTGTGCCGTTATCCGTGATTATGCTATGTGGGATGCCGAATCTCATCACGAGGCTGCGGACAAATTTTAGTGCCGTAGCACCGTCGGCTTTTCTCACCGGCTTTGCCTCGATCCATTTGCTGAACTTGTCAACAGCGACCAAGAGGTATTCAAAACCGCCGGAGATGATCTTTTTAACTTACCAACCATATCGAGCCCCCAGACCGCAAACGGCCAGGTGATAGGTATGGTCTTCAGCTCTTGGGCTGGAGCGTTTGGTTGAGTAGCGTAGTACTGACAACCTCGGCAGGTCTTGACTATCTTGTCAGCATCTTCTTTAGCTGTGAGCCAATAGAATCCTAGCCGAAAGGCTTTGGCAACGAGTGATCTAGGGGCGGCATGATGCCCGCAGTCCCCTGCGTGGATCTCTCTGAGGATCTCAATGCCGTCTTGATTTGAGACGCATTTAAGAAACACCCCTGTTGCGCTGCGTTTATAGAGCTGTCCATCAACAATTGTGTAGGATCTTGCTCGTCTGATGATCTGTCGTGCGAGGACCTCGTCCTCTGGCAACTTTTGATCGATGAGGTAGTCCAGGAAAGGCTGTGTCCAAGCCGGAGTGATAACCATCACCTCTCTAGCCGGAGAAACTGCCACTTCTGGGTTTTCCGGGTTAGCGCCCTTCACCGAGGGTATCCGTAGGTGCTCCAGGAAAATGCCAGGCGGAATTGGTTTTCTGCCGGATCCGAGCTTGGATAGCATGTCTGCCGCTGCGTTATCGTCTCTCCGGACGTATTTGACTTCGTATCCCAGAAAGCACTTGGCGATCTCGTCAACTTCGTCTCTGTAAGCCGCCATGACGGAATTTCTGGCGTTCCAGGTTCCGGCTACCTGCTGTGCCACCAAGTCGGAATCTCCGCAGCAAATGATGTGCTTGATACCTATCTCCTTAGCGATGCGCAGTCCGTGTAGTAGAGCCTCGTATTCCGCCATATTGTTTGTAGCTTGGAAGTGGATCTGCAAAACGTATTGCAATTCTTCTCCGGTAGGGGATTTCAAGGTGACTCCGGCTCCTGAGCCTTGATGCTGCTTGGATCCATCGAAGTGCATAACCCATGTCTCCGGTTCCGGCTCCAAACTTATGTCCGGAGCTTCTGTCCAATCTGCAATAAAATCTGCCAAGACCTGGGATTTGACCGCGGTCCTAGCTTTGTAGTTGATGTCGAAGGCGGATAATTCAATGCCCCATTTTGCTGTGCGTCCTATTGCGTCAGCATTGTTGAGAATCGTTGACAGCGGAGCCTTGCTCACGACTGTTACTGGATGCTCTTGGAAGTAGTGTCGCAGCTTCCTGCTGCCTAGGAATACTCCGTAGGCTAACTTCTGAAAGTGCGGGTAGCGCTGTTTGGACTCCGTAAGGACTTCGCTAATATAGTTGACTGGCCTTTGGACTCCATATTCGTGACCTTCTTCCCGTCGTTCCACCACGATGACGAGGCTGATGACCCTGTTGGTAGCTGCCAGGTAAAGGAGCATAGGCTCTGACTCTCCTGGAGCTGCTAGGATAGGTGGGGAGGTGAGTATGTCCTTCAACCCTTGAAGAGCTGCATCTGCTGCCTCGTCCCAGACAAACTTGTCTGTTTTCTTCAATAGCTTGTACAGGGGAAGTGCCTTCTCGCCAAGACGGCTAACAAACCTGCTGATTGCTGCGACACAACCAGTGAGCCGTTGCACATCTTTGAGACAAGTTGGCCTTTTTATGCACAAAATTGCCTTGATTTTTTCCGGGTTCACTTCAATGCCCCTGTTAGAAACAATGAAGCCAAGGAGTTTTCCAGCTGGTATGCCGAAGACGCACTTTAGCGGATTCAACATCATCTTGTACCGACGGAGATTCTCAAAGGTTTCTGTGAGATCGCTGATCAAGTCGGATCCTTTCCGAGTCATGACCGCGATATCGTCGACGTAGGCGTGTACGTTCCGGCCAATCTGGTCCTTCAAGCACCACTGCATCGTACGTTGGTAGGTGGCACCTGCGTTTTTCAAGCCAAAGGGCATAGTAACATAGCAGTAAGTGCCAAATGGGGTGATGAATGAGGTCGCCTCTTGGTCAGACTCCTTCATCCGGATCTGGTGATACCCGGAATACTGATGCGTGTGGTTGGCACGTCCGTTGGGAACCCCAAGAGGAAGGTGTGATGCGCACAGCGGCAAGTTTCCCTCAGTAAGAAACCAAGGTTTAATCGGACCAGTAGGAGTCAAGAAGCACGTTGAAGGTTGATGGCGGCGAGATGTAGTGCGGCGCAACACCGGAGATTCTGGCGCCAACGTGGAACCTCGCACAACACAACCAAAGTACTTTGCTCCAACGAAACGAGTGAGGTTGTCAATCTCACCGGCTTGCTGTAACAAAGGATTAACCGTATTGTGTGGAAGATGATTGTTTGCGAAAAACAGTAGAACAAGTATTGCAGTAGATTGTATTTCAAGTATAGAGAATTGGACCGGGGTCCACAGTTCACTAGAGGTGTCTCTCCCATAAGATAAACAACATGTTGGGTGAACAAATTACGGTTGGGCAATTGACAAATAAAGAGAGCATGACCATGCACATACATATCATGATGAGTATAGTGAGATTTAATTGGGCATTACGACAAAGTACATAGACCGCCATCCAACTGCATCTATGCCTAAAAAGTCCACCTTCAGAGTTATCATCCGAACCCCTCCAAGTATTAAGTTGCAAAGCAACGGACAATTGCATTAAGTATGGTGCGTAATGTAATCAACAACTACATCCTTAGACATAGCATCAATGTTTTATCCCTAGTGGCAACAAGCACAACACAACCTTAGAACTTTCTGTCACTCGTCCCAGTGTCAATGCAGCATGAACCCACTATCGAGCATAAGTACTCCCTCTTGGAGTTACAAGCATCTACTTGGCCGAGCATCTACTAGTAACGGAAAGCATGCAAGATCATAAACAACACGTAGATATAACTTTGATAATCAACATAACAAGTATTCTCTATTCATCGGATCCCAACAAACGCAACATATAGAATTACAGATAGATGATCTTGATCATGTTAGGCAGCTCACAAGATCCGACAATGATAGCACAATGGGGAGAAGACAACCATCTAGCTACAGCTATGGACCCATAGTCCAGGGGTAGACTACTCACTCATCACTCCGGAGGCGACCATGGCGGTGTAGAGTCCTCCGGGAGATGATTCCCCTCTCCGGCAGGGTGCCGGAGGCGATCTCCCGGATCCCCCGAGATGGGATCGGCGGTGGCGGCGTCTCGCAAGGTTTTCCGTATCGTGGCTCTCGGTACTGGGGGTTTCGTCACGGAGGCTATTTGTAGGCGGAAGGGCAGGTCAAGAGGCGGCACGGGGGGCCCACACCATAGGGCCGCGCGGCCAAGGGTGGGGCCGCGCCGCCCTAGGGTTTGGCCACCCCGTGGCCCCTCTTCGTCTCTCCTTCGGACTTCTGGAAGCTTCGTGGAAAAATAGGCCCCTGGGCTTTGATTTCGTCCAATTCCGAGAATATTTCGTTACTAGGATTTCTAAAACCAAAAACGACAGAAAACAAGAATCGGCACTTCGGCATCTTGTTAATAGGTTAGTTCCGTAAAATGCACGAATATGACATAAAGTGTGCATAAAACATGTAGATAACATCAATAATGTGGCATGGATCATAAGAAATTATCGATACGTCGGAGACGTATCAGCATCCCTAGCTTAGTTCTGCTCGTCCCGAGCAGGTAAAACGATAACACAGATAATTTCTGGAGTGACATGCCATCATAACCTTGATCATACTATTTGTAAAGCATATGTAATGAATGCAATGATCAAAACAATGGTAATGACATGAGTAAACAACTGAATCATAAAGCAAAGACTTTTCATGAATAGCACTTCAAGACAAGCATCAATAAGTCTTGCATAAGAGTTAACTCATAAAGCAATAATTCAAAGTAAAGGCATTGAAGCAACACAAAAGAAGATTAAGTTTCAGCGGTTGCTTTCAACTTGTAACATGTATATCTCATGGATATTGTCAACATAGAGTAATATAATAAGTGCAATAAGCAAGTATGTAGGAATCAATGCATAGTTCACACAAGTGTTTGCTTCTTGAGGTGGAGAGAAATAGGTGAACTGACTCAACATTGAAAAGTAGAAGAATGGTCCTCATAGAGGAAAAGCATCGATTGCTATATTTGTGCTAGAGCTTTGATTTTGAAAACATGAAACAATTTTGTCAACGGTAGTAATAAAGCATATGCATCATGTAAATTATATCTTATAAGTTGCAAGCCTCATGCATAGTGTACTAATAGTGCCCGCACCTTGTCCTAATTAGCTTGGACTACCGGATCATCACAATGCACTCGTTTTTACCAAGTGTCACAAAGGGGTACCTCTATGCCGCCTCGTACAAAGGTCTAAGGAGAAAGCTCGCATTGGATTTCTCGCTATTGATTATTCTTCAACTTAGACATCCATACCGGGACAACATAGACAACAGATAATGGACTCCTCTTTTATGCATAAGCATGTAACAACAATTAATAATTTTCTCATTTGAGATTGAGGATATATGTCCAAAACCGAAACTTCCACCATGGATCATGGCTTTAGTTAGCGGCCCAATGTTCTTCTCTAACATATGCATGCTTAACCATAAGGTGGTAGATCGCTCTTACTTCAAACAAGACGGACATGCATAGCAACTCACATGAAATTCAACAATGAATAGTTGATGGCGTCCCCAGTGAACATGGTTATCGCACAACAAGCAACTTAATAAGAGATAAAGTGCATAATTACATATTCAATACCACAATAGTTTTTAAGCTATTTGTCCCATGAGCTATATATTGCAAAGGTGAATGATGGAATTTTAAAGGTAGCACTCAAGCAATATACTTTGGAATGGCGGAAAATACCATGTAGTAGGTAGGTATGGTGGACACAAATGGCATAGTGGTTGGCTCAAGTATTTTGGATGCATGAGAAGTATTCCCTCTCGATACAAGGTTTAGGCTAGCAAGGTTTATTTGAAACAAACACAAGGATGAACCGGTGCAGCAAAACTCACATAAAAGACATATTGAAAACATTATAAGACTCTACACCGTCTTCCTTGTTGTTCAAACTCAATACTAGAAATTATCTAGACCTTAGAGAAACCAAATATGCAAACCAAATTTAAGCATGCTCTATGTATTTCTTCATTAATGGGTGCAAAGCATATGATGCAAGAGCTTAATCATGGGCACAACAATTGCCAAGTATCACATTACCCAAGACATTTATAGCAATTACTACATGTATCATTTTCAAATTCCAACCATATAACAATTTAACGAAGGAGAAACTTCGCCATGAATACTATGAGTAGAAACCAAGGACATACTTGTCCATATGCTACATCGGAGCGTGTCTCTCTCCCATACAATGTGAATGCTAGGATCCATTTTATTCAAACAAAACAAAAAAAAACAAAAACAAACCGACGCTCCAAGAAAAAGCACATAAGATGTGATGGAATAAAAATATAGTTTCAGGGGAGGAACCTGATAATGTTGTCGATGAAGAAGGGGATGCCTTGGGCATCCCCAAGCTTAGACGCTTGAGTCTTCTTAATATATGCAGGGGTGAACCACCGGGGCATCCCCAAGCTTAGAGCTTTCACTCTCCTTGATCATGTTGCATCATACTCCTCTCTTGATCCTTGAAAACTTCCTCCACACAAAACTCGAAACAACTCATTAGAGGGTTAGTGCACAATATAAATTGACATATTCAGAGGTGACACAATCATTCTTAACACTTCTGGACATTGCATAATGCTACTGGACATTAGTGGATCAAAGAAATTCATCCAACATAGCAAAAGAGGCAATGCGAAATAAAAGGCAGAATCTGTCAAAACAGAGCAGTTCGTATTGACGAATTTTAAAATGGCACCAGACTTGCTTAAATGAAAATGCTCAAATTGAATGAAAGTTGCGTACATATCTGAGGATCATGCACGTAAATTGGCTTAATTTTCTGAGCTACCTACAGGGAGGTAGACCCAGATTCGTGACAGCAAAGAAATCTGGAACTGCGCAGTAATCCAAATCTAGTACTTACTTTTCTATCAACGGCTTAACTTGGCACAACAAAACACAAAACTAAGATAAGGAGAGGTTGCTACAGTAGTAAACAACTTCCAAGTAACAAAATAAAAACAAAGTACTGTAGGTAAAAACATGGGTTGTCTCCCATAAGCGCTTTTCTTTAACGCCTTTCAGCCTAGGCGCGAAAGTGTGTATCAAGTATTATCGAGAGATGGTGTGTCAACCTTACCTTGGGCTTTACCCTTACCTTTCTTATTGTTTTTCTTTCCCTTGGGTTTAGGAAATATATGATTTCCCCCGGTATAGAGGTGAATTTCAGAGTGCCTTCTCCAACATCAATGACTCGCTCCCAATAGTTTCAGCAGGATCTTCCGAGTGTGAGTTTTGTCTGTTTCAATAACAAGATAATCAATGGATATTGTCCTTCCAAGAATGGTTGTATGCACACTCGTGGCTATTCCTTTAGGAATTATAGTAGAGTTATCTATGAGAGTTATTTCTTCTCCTCCTTCATCAACTCCCCAAAGTTTCAAAGATTTATAAATACTTTCGTGCATAAGGCAAAATTCATACATAATATCACAAGTAGGCATGGAGAGTTCGATCACCGATAACAATTTTAACAACGAGGATCCCACAATGAGAGTTTAGAGTTCACTAAAACTTGTTCAAGACGATTACGAACGTGGCAATAGTTATCATTCAAGCGAGATGTACTTATCTCGAGATTATTTAATCTACTATATATGCTAGTGAGGGCTGAATCAAAGTTATTAGCTGAATCATGTGATGCAACCAACTTCTTTATGGCATTAAAAGCTTGATCCCCATTGCAATGAAGGAAATCTCCTCCCACTAAAGTATCCAAAGCATATCTATAGCGAACCATAAGACCAAAATAAAAATTACTAAGGAGCAAACTTAGAGTCATTTGAGGTTCAGCTTTACGATAAGAAGTAAAAATTCTAGACCAAGCATCCTTAAAACTCTCCTCATCCCCTTGTTTAAAAGTGAAGACTAATTCTTCAGGCGAAGAAGTAACAGGTTCAGAGCTAGACATGGTAACAAAAGTAACTAATTTTTTTTGTTTTTGATATAGAGTGCAAGACAATAAATTAAGCAAACTAGATAAAGTAAATGCAAGTAAACTAATTTTTTTGTGTTTTTGATATAGCAAACAAGATAGCAAATAAAGTAAAACTAGCAACTAATTTTTTTGTATTTTGATTTAGTGCAGCAAACAAAGTAGTAAATAAAAATAAGCAAGACAAAAACAAAGTAAAGAGATTGAGAAGTGGAGACTCCCCTTGCAGCGTGTCTTGATCTCCCCGGCAACGGCGCCGTAAATTTGCTTGATGCGTGTGGTTGGCACGTCCGTTGGGAACCCCAAGAGGAAGGTGTGATGCGCACAGCCGGCAAGTTTCCTCGCAAGAAACCAAGGTTTAATCGGACCAGTAGGGAGTCAAGAAGCACGTTGAAGGTTGATGGCGGCGAGATGTAGTGCGGCGCAACACCGAGATTCCGGCGCCAACGTGGAACCTGCACAACACAACCAAAGTACTTTGCCCCAACGAAACAATGAGGTTGTCAATCTCACCGGCTTGCTGTAACAAAGGATTAACCGTATTGTGTGGAAGATGATTGTTTGCAGTAAAACAAGTAGAACAAGTATTGCAGTAGATTGTATTTCAAGTATAGAGAATTGGACCGGGGTCCACAGTTCACTAGAGGTGTCTCTCCCATAAGATAAACAGCATGTTGGGTGAACAAATTACAGTTTGGCAATTGACAAATAAAGAGAGCATGACCATGCACATACATATCATGATGAGTATAGTGAGATTTAATTGGGCATTACGACAAAGTACATAGACCGCCATCCAACTGCATCTATGCCTAAAAAGTCCACCTTCAGAGTTATCATCCGAACCCCTCCAAGTATTAAGTTGCAAAGCAACGCACAATTGCATTAAGTATGGTGCGTAATGTAATCAACAACTACATCCTTAGACATAGCATCAATGTTTTATCCCTAGTGGCAACAAGCACAACACAACCTTAGAACTTTCTGTCACTCGTCCCGGTGTCAATGCAGGCATGAACCCACTATCGAGCATAAGTACTCCCTCTTGGAGTTACAAGCATCTACTTGGCCAGAGCATCTACAAGTAACGGAAAGCATGCAATATCATAAACAACACGTAGATATAACTTTGATAATCAACATAACAAGTATTCTCTATTCATCAGATCCCAACAAACGCAACATATAGAATTACATATAGATGATCTTGATCATGTTAGGCAGCTCACAAGATCCGACAATGATAGCACAATGGGGAGAAGACAACCATCTAGCTACAGCTATGGACCCATAGTCCAGGGGTAGACTACTCACTCATCACTCCGGAGGCGACCATGGCGGTGTAGAGTCCTCCCGGGAGATGATTCCCCTCTCCGGCAGGGTGCCGGAGGCGATCTCTCGGATCCCCCGAGATGGGATCGGCGGTGGCGGCGTCTCGCAAGGTTTTCCGTATCGTGGCTCTCGGTACTGGGGGTTTCGTCACGGAGGCTATTTGTAGGTGGAAGGGCAGGTCAAGAGGCGGCACGGGGGGCCCACACCATAGGGCCGCGCGGCCAAGGGTGGGGCCGCGCCGTCCTAGGGTTTGGCCACCCCGTGGCCCCTCTTCGTCTCTCCTTCGGACTTCTGGAAGCTTCGTGGAAAAATAGGCCCCTGGGCTTTGATTTCGTCCAATTCCGAGAATATTTCGTTACTAGGATTTCTGAAACCAAAAACAGCAGAAAACAAAGAATCGGCACTTCGGCATCTTGTTAATAGGTTAGTTCCAGAAAATGCACGAATATGACATAAAGTGTGCATAAAACATGTAGATAACATCAATAATGTGGCATGGATCATAAGAAATTATCGATACGTCGGAGACGTATCAAATACGCATCAAGAAAACATAAAAGCTCCGCCCCTACCGTCGAATCAATGACTTGGTCAATGCGCGGCAGGGGAAACGGATCTTTCGGGCAATGTTTGTTCACGCCAGAGTAATCGATGCACATTCTTAGTATTTCAGAATTCTTTTTGGGTACAAGGACGGGATTTGCGACCCAATCAGTGTGGATTACTTCTCTTACAAAACCTGCCTCTAGTAACTTTGCTAATTCCATTCCTATGGCGCGGCGCTTCTTATCTCCAAAGCTTCGCATAGCTTGCTTCACCGGTTTAGCCCCCGAGTTTATGTTGAGGTAGTGCTCGGCGAGTTTCCTTGGTACTCCGGACATGTCAGAAGGTTGCCATGCAAAGATATCCATGTTAGCGCGGAGAAACTCGACGAGCGCGTCTTCCTATTTGGGGTCCATGTTGGCTCCGACCGAGACCTGCTTGGTAGCGTCATCTTCCTTGAAGTTGACTTTCTTGGTCTCTATCGCGGCCTTGAAGGAGTTTTTCTGTTCGGAGATCTGCTTCTTGGTGGTCTGCATTTCTGTCGGATCCACCGCCGCTCCGTAGCTTTTCAGCCTCTTCTCCGGATATCACAGTATCGCGAAGGCGGCTTCGCCCAACTCGCACTCATGAGCCTTTTTGTAGTCTCCGGATACGGTAATCATACCCTTAGGACCCGGAATCTTGAGCTTGTTGTAGATGTAGCACGCTCTCGCGTGGAACTTGTGGTAGGTGGGCCCGCCGAAGATGACGTGGTAGGAGCTCTTGAAGGGCACAACTTCAAACGTGATCTTCTCTTCGCGGAAATTGTGAACATCGCCGAAGGCCACGGGAAGTGTGATGCTGCCGAGGGAATTCGCCTTCTTACCCGGAACCACGCCATGAAACTCAGTGTTGCTGTGTTTGAGCTGTTCCTTGGTGAGGTTCATCCGCTCTAGAGTCTCCAGGTACATGATGTTCAAGCTGGCTCCACCATCCATGAGGCACTTGGAGAAGTCATACCCGTCTATGCGGGGACTTACAACCAAGGCGTAGCATTCTTTTGGCACAACGGCAGGGTGATCCTCCTTGTCAAATGTGCACGGGACTTCCGACCACCTGACATACTGCGGCACAGCCGGAACTGTGGCGTTCAGGATCCGGGTAGCTGACTTGGTGTTATCACCAGAATTTGACCGAGTCAGAGGTGGGCCGCGATCAAGATGGTCTTGAAGATTATACATGGAAGAATATACGTGAATCGGCCTTATATGCAAAGTTTGGGCTAGTTGGCCCGTGTATCTGTAATATAGTAGGATACGTATCGATTAGTTAGAGTTGGTCTCGTGCACGGTTGGGATTATTCCCATGTTAGAAAGTCTGCGGACTATAAATATGTATCTAGGGTTTATGAAATAAACAACAACCAACGTTCCACCACAAATCAATCCTGGCGCATCGCCAACTCCTTCGTCTCGAGGGTTTCTACCGGTAAGCATCATGCTGCCTAGATCGCATCTTGCGATCTAGGCAGCACAAGCTTATGTTGTTCAAGCGTTGCTCGTACTGAAGCCTTTTTGATGGCGAGCAACGTAGTTATCTTAGGTGTGTTAGGGTTAGCATTGTTCTTAGTATCATATGCTGTCATAGTGCAACCCTTACGCATCTAGCCGCCCTTACACCTATCTTAGGTGTAGGGGCGGCACCCCGCTTGATCATAATTTAGTAGATCCGATCCGTTACGGTTGCTCCTTGTTCTACAAGGATTAGTTTAATATCTGCAATAGTTAGGCCTTACAAAGGGTTGGAGGATCCAGCGGCACGTAGGGTGTCGTTTGCTAGTCCTAGACAGGATGTTACGGGGATCAACCTCGTGTTGGTTTTTAGGCCCTATCTAGGATCAGCTTACGATCACCGTGCGTGGCCGCGAGGCCCAATCGTGAGTAGGATGATCCGATTATGCGGTGAAAACCCCAGATGGTCGTAGATCGTTTTAGCTTTATCTTGATCAAGCAGGACCACCATATATTCGTGCACCTCGTACGAATCATGGGTGGATCGGCTCCTTGAGCCGATTCACAGGATAACCTGAGAGCCGATCGAGGCTCGTATTTAATGTTTACGTGTATGCCATGCAGGAAACTAAGCGAGGCATCTCCATCACCTTCCCGACCGGTATAGGTCAGGTGGCACGCCCTGCATCAGCATCGGACGTGCGTGCCGGAATCTGTACGGGCCGTCGCTCGGAGGGACCAGGGCCAGCCGCAGCCCTAAGTTGTTCCCGGCTCACCTGTGTTGCCCGTCGCTGCTCGCCAGTGGGTTTTTGACCGCAACACTTGGTAGCGCGGACTGTTGGGGTTCCGAGGAAAGTGTGGTAAGCCCCCACGCTTTTTTTCTCGAATGGGTTGGATTTACCTGCGGACCCTGCCTTGGGATCCGGCGAGTTATCATCCTCATCCATCGCCTCGGAACTGTCTTCCTCTTTGTCCTTGTTCTTGCCCTTGCCTCCTTTGCCTCGAGGGCGGTGCTTCCGGGCTCGCTTGTATCCTGCTTCCGGGTCGTTTTTCAGATCGTTAACCCACTTGCAGTTGCGGTTAGTGTGAGTGGACTTCCCTGTAACCGGATCCAGGTGGGCCAGGCAGGGCATGTCTCTATACTCCTCGTAGGTTTGCGGGGCGCGAGATCCACCAGCTGTGACCTCAGTGCCGTGCTGCTGACCCCTGTCGGCTCCGCCTCCCCGGCCGCGTCCTCTTCCACCTCCCGAGCCTCCGCGTTGGAACGCCATGGCGACCATCTCGGATCCGCCACTTTTCTGGTCATCAGGTGGGTTTTTGCGTTTATGGCTGCTCGGGTTACCGTTGTCGCGGTTCTTCTTTTGCTGGTGCAGGGGAATTGCCGTTGCTGCTAGATCTCCGCCTGCGTCATCATCGGCGGCAGTGTGATCGCTGGCGATGGTGATCATGTTATCCAACGTCAGTTTGTTTGCATTGACCAAGCAAGTTAGCTTGTGTCGCAGCAATCCTCCTCGCTGCAAGCCCCCAATGAAGGCGTGCATTGTTGTGCGGTTGTCGACGTTCTCGCACTCGTTTCTGCATGCCAACCATCGGGTGAGGAAATTCCTCGATGTTTCACCCTTCTTCTGGATACATGCCTGCAGGTCGCTTGTTGTGGCAGGTCTCTTGTAGGTGCCCCTGAAGTGTTTCTCGAAAGCGTTCTTCAGGTCAAACCAGCAAAAGATGGAATTCTTCTCGAGGTCACTGAGCCAGATCCGGGCTGGACCTACAAGGTACAACTGAAGCATGCGGCAGCGATGTTAGGGGTTCCTCCGGCGAAGGTTACAAGCATTATAGTAATCCTCAATCCAGGTATCCGGCCTTTCCGTGCCATCATAATTCTTCAGATTTCCGGTAGCTTGAGATTCATCCTTGGCTTTGGTTCCTCTCGAATCATCCTCGCCAAAGCATTTTGGGCCAATGTAGTCGGATCCGTACTCATTGAGGCGTTCTCGGCGCCGCGTGGGCCGCCGCCTGGGTTTTTTGAGCGGGAGCGGGATCTTCGGCCACCGCCTCCGCCTCCGCCGCTGGGTGGCGGTGAAGGGGACCTGCGAGGGGGCCTGTAAGATTTTTTGCTTCCGCCGTCTGAATCCCGGCGGTCTTCGCGAGGCTCGCTCCGGCTTCGGTGGCTACCTTCACCTTGGTGATAGTCTCCTCCGTCGTTCCGGCTCCTGCGAGGCTCTGGCTCACGTTCCGCGTTCCGGCTCCTCCTGGGCTCCTGCTCGCGATCATTGTTCCGGCTCCTTCTGGGCTCGGGCTCATGATCGTTGTTCTGGTTCCGACGTGGTTCCGGCGTGCTCGCCCTGGTCCTTGGCGGCGGCATATTGTCGCGGATGTTAATTCCACCAGCCCCATGGGGCCTGGTGTTTCCGGCTGGACTGCGGCGGCGAGGTGGCGGGGGACGCGGGTACCCGTTAGGCGGAGGTGACGGATACAGCCTCCTGCTGATCCGGAGCGACAGCGTTTTCCGGCGCCTCATCCTGCACGGGGCCAGCTCCGATCTCTTGAGGGGCGGCTCAGGCGGTATGGGCTATGAAGTGCACGAAGTGGCACCTTTGCTTCTCTAACACCTGGGAGACCCAGGCGGATCTGCATTGGTCTTCCACCGTTATTTCCTCACTACTGCAGAAACCCTCTCTAGTGACATGCACATTTAGCTCATCAGTGACGGGCAATGTCACTAGTGATGGAAAAATGCCTGTCACTAGTAGGTGAACTAGTGACAGGCAAAAAAAAATGCATGTCACTGGCATGATAAAAGACTGCATTCATGTTGGGTTCTCTAGTGACTAGTTCATTATACTGCCTGTCATTGGTATGAATTATGGTACTAAAAAAATTAATTATATTTTGGACGAACATGCAGTAACAAGCAGGTACAAGGTACAATATAGCATTTCGTAGAAAAAAATCTCATAATAACTTCAAGAAAAGCACAATACAAAGTGTATTATAGGAAATACATCACTACAGAGCCAAGCGGGAAGAACTCTACGGCAAATACAAGTGAACCAAAAGAAATCAAACACCCGACACTTCCACATCTTCAAATCGGCGAACCAAAAGACACCAACATTCCATCACTTCCACATCTTCTACTCACTGCTCCAGCTTGAGGACCATCGGCCCCAGCCTTGCCGGTCCCAGCCTTGCCTTTTACAGAAGAACTCACAAAGCTTTGTCGCATATTGGTCGAAGG
Source organism: Lolium rigidum (assembly GCF_022539505.1). Taxonomy (NCBI): domain Eukaryota; kingdom Viridiplantae; phylum Streptophyta; class Magnoliopsida; order Poales; family Poaceae; genus Lolium; species Lolium rigidum. Next base: position 217,240,037 of record NC_061511.1, on the reverse strand, counting down.
ACTACATAGAGACAATTCATCAATCATCAGAAATATTATATGTATTACCAATTCCCTTGCTATGGAACTGAGTATGCATCTTTCTTGTGTTGTCGTGCAACCCCACCTACTGACACGTAACAGCTCACCAGCTTCCCCGCTTTCAGATCATTGCAACACATGGTATAATAAAATAGCACGTCTATATGTAGATAATCTACTTATTTGGACATCAAAACTGTCGACCCGGTCAGTCCTACAGTAGTTTGTTGGGATGGCAGGACTCACCAAGCTCAGCCATGGTATTAAGAAGGAACTATATATTGTTGATCAGTTTAATACATATATGACCAATTTGTGGAAAACAATAGGGTTAGTAAAGGTTAAAATTTTGCATCACTATCAGATATTAAGCTAAGTGTATTTTACCAAAGAAAACATAATTAGCTAATTAAACAAAATCACAAAGAAGCAGTCTGCGAAAAAAAATTACGTCCTGTTTTTGCAGTTTGCCCATCTAAGCAAGATTAAATAATCTCCTGAAATTCAGAAACCACTTGACAAGAACCAGTTGAGAACTGATAATAATACATTTAAGCATGCAATAGATACGCTTACTTTGGTTTGTCAAGGAACATGAAGATATGTACTTGAAGCACTTGCGAAAAATGGTCCTGTAGTGTGAGTTAATCAGCAAATGTCAGGCATGACTATGAGATGAGTAGAGTGTCTGATATTTGGAGAGAAATACGTGCAAGATAATTGGAGAGAAACATGGCAACTAAATGAAGGCAGCAACGAGTAAAATAATTTAGACAGAAACATGCAGTGAAATAAAACAGAGATATACACTTTAAAATAAAACTAGAACAAAACTAGAAATCTGAGTTTATATTTAAGTATTTCATGTTGCTGCCAGATTCAGCTTCAGATTTCGACTAACACAAATTTTTATCGGGAACCATATTCAAAACACAAAGCTACTTGGGAAAAATTATGATATTCAGCTTATAAGTTATACATGCCAATAAGGAACGAAGGAAATTCTAGCATACTTTCAAGATGGACACTCTGATCATTGACTCTCACAGACTTTAGTGTGTTCCTAAACATCTAATAAAATGAGAGGCACCGTCAAACAAAGAGGACTGTTCAAAAGAAAACCATATAACATGTATGCAGCTCGTAAGATGTTTATTAGTTTGTCTGAGGCTACCATCAAATCTAATCCATAAGTCTGCACCGTTGACACAGTTTTTTGTAGCCACGCTAAACATAGTCAGATTATAAATACCATCAAATCTAACCCATCAGTCTGCACCAAATGGCTTAAACACAGATTACACATAGAACCTCCATTAGGAATAAAGAGTCGGAAATCTTTGGGTTGGAAATCTCCACCTAGAACCTCCACAATGAATGCCATATTCAGATTGCACACGAAACCTCTACAACGAGTGGCATGTTCAGGTTTGGTTGACTAGATAGATTTCCAATCTAACATGACCAGGACATCACCGGGGGCAGACCAAGAAGCTGTAGAGCAGGTAGGGCACGAACCTGGACGAGCTCCCGCTTAACGAGGCAATCTCCTTCTCCGGCGCATACACTTGCGCTGGCGTGCCCCTCTCCCCACCGTCTGAACAGCTCCTCCTATGGCGGCGTGAAGTCCCCGAGGTCGACCAGGCCGAAGATCTCGCTGTAGTCGCCCGCACTGATACGGCCGTAGACGAACCCTCCTCGACCTTTGTCACTGCCACCGGCGGAGATGGGTGGCAGGTGGAGCCATGGAGGTTAGGGGATTGAGTAGGCGGCCACGCCATCGAGTTAGTGGATGGACAGGGGTAATTGCCTAACTGGAGACTTTGGTTAGGGTACGGCAGTTTAGGAGGGATGGGTAAAGAAAATTAAGGAGGTTATATGACTCCCGCATATCTCTTCCACAGTTGGTGAGGCGCATAAGGCCGCGAACGTTGCCGAGCTCTACGCCTGATTTCGCTGTTCCCCAACTGACGAACGGAAAATATATTCATGTCAATTCCCTCTATACACGTACCGAGCTTGGGACTAGGATTGATAATCAACTTTTCGACCTTAATCTCCCAGCTCCCCCTCTAAACTCGTACCCACATTCCTCAAAACTTCCAAACGCGATGTGAAAGTTGTGAAAACCAATCCATTAAACCAGTTAAATTAAAACCATTCTTAGATTTATACTCGGCTAGCGTCAGCTAGAAAAAAAAATTCAAGCAGTGACATGTAGTTATAGATACCTGTCACTAATATATTTGCCATTTTAGCCGGTGTCCATAAAAACTGCCAGTGACAATCCTTTTATCCGCCTGTCACTAGTGTTTTGTACTAGTGACAGGCTTATACGAGCCTGTCACTAGTGCTTGTACTAGTGACAGGCATAATTTTGCCCGTCACTAAATATCTGGCGGCTATAAGCATATCTGCAGTAGTGCCTGCTCAGGGGTGGATTGGGTGGGTTTTGATTTTTTCAGATCTAAGGCGGAATCCTTCTTAGGAAGTTCCTGCGACTCAGATCGGATCTTCGCGACTGCGTCCTGCTCAGCGGCGGTCGCGTCAGCGTTACTTACCAGTGGGTTTCCGTCGGAATCGACGGTTTCCCCAATGAAGATGTGTATGCCGCCAACTGGGACGATGGAGAGCTTGACGGGGTTGGTTTTAGCCGGAATCCAGCACTCATCCGGAGGGACGATCGGCAGATTTCCGGCGTAAAGGACACGCCCCACAGCGATTGTGTCGTCGAAGCTTCCCATGGCGGAACCCTCCCGGTTCCGGCCTCCAGACGCCGCAGGCCCCACGGTGGGCGCCAACTGTCGTTGCCTAATCGACGGTACCTCGGAGGAGGGATCCTCACGAGGGGGAGAAGAAGTAGGGGCCATAGGGCGGAGAGCACTCGGGACGGTGGTGCGCGATTTACCCAGCTTCGGAACACCTGCTCGATGACAGGGCCTACTGCTGCTTGTCTGGAATTATCTGGGCGCTTTCGCGATGTTACAATGAGTTGTTGTCTTGCCTCTAGGGCTCCCGGGATCCGGCTTATAAAGGCGCACGGATCTAGGGTTTACATGGAGAGTCCTACGCGGATACAGGTTACCTAGCTACGGTACAATGTCTTGCCGTGTGCGCCATGGATCCGCCCTTCCATCTATGTCGTACCGGATCCGGGTCCCTTAATGGGCCTCCGTGGATCCGGGTTCCTCCTCAATGTCGGTTGGATCCGGCTCCCTGCTCCTGGGCTGGACATCTTCCGTCAAGATCAACAGCAACTGGGCCGCCCGATGGGCCACATGCCTCACCACCATCTGTGGGCCACCCGGGCTTGCCGGATCTAGGCACTGTCGATGGTACACCCATGAAGTATACCCATGGAGATTGTAATATCCCAGGTAATGGGGTTACAAAATTAGAGGAAACAGATGTGTGCATTGCATTCATGCATAGAAAATCTGGGGAATTTTCGCGCTTTAAAGTAAAACAGTCACAGTAACTGAAGTTTCACTTGACCTTGGTGGAATTGAAGTAGCTCATCAAGTCAAGCGCTATAAACCTCAATGTGACTTTGTTAAAACTTTGTTTTGGGAAGAGATGATTTGATCTAAGGGGTTAGATCAAATAGAACTAATAATCAACACAACAACACTTTACTCAATGATCAACTACTTGATCTTATAACAGATCATAATATGGTAATCATTGCCACAACACATGAACATCAATTCAATTGTAAATCCAGTAACAATAATTGGAGAAACTATTCTTCACTCATCTCCTCCATGTCTTAAACTAATCCATGCACTTATCATAAACCCTATGATATCCATTCTACTTTAATCTTGGAAACAAGACAAGGAGATCCAACTAAGGAATATAACTCTTCTCTATTCCAAATTATTAAGCATCAAACCTAGAGAGGTGAGAGTTCTATTAATTATTAGAGAAGCAATAACAAACCTTGAGTTAAACCCTGGATATACATCCATGTAAACAAAACCTCATCTTAAGAACATAACCTTAGGAAACTAATCAAGACCATCCCTAGAAAGAGAACCTTTCATGTTGAACATAGATATTGATGATCAGATCATTATCTATGGAACCAAATCTTAAGATGGTAATAAAAGTCCTTTCCTAGATGAGAGAGAGACCACTCATACCAATTTTAGCTTTACCTATTTAAGAATAAAGGACAACCTTTGAATTAAAGTATTAGGTTGAAAACCATTTCTCTTGGAGTGGTGGGATAACCTAATATCACATGGAATAATACCATACCCCTTAATTGATTAGGTGAGGAAGAGACTAACCCAATTGAGCTAGACAAATGAAACCTTAGCCTAGATACCTAAGGAGATATTAGGAGTACCCCATAAACCCTAGAATAAACATTCTTAAACGAGAAAGCTCAATCTATGGTGTTATACTAAAGATAATTGAGACAACCATAACCATGCCCATTCAAGAAACTATAAAAGAAGGTATATATTTAATTGATCAAGACAACACTTGATCTTGGGAGTGAGGAAACCATTCAAGGAGAGATACCTTAGTAAGTCCAACCTTGATCATTATAAATTGTGTAATGATCATAAACCCTAAGAATTTTAAGTAAAGATATTAAGAACAAGATGATCATATGTAATATATGATCATGCTTTGGAGAAATGTGAGGATAAGTTAAATCCTAATAGGATAAGCAGATATCATTCATCACATGAAATTATAGGGAGATCACTAGTAAGAAACCCTAGGCTTATATCTCAATCCCAACTTGTGAATCACTTGGTGATCATAAAGTAGAATCCTACCACATCTATATTCCATTTATTCCTTAATTAAAGGACCTAAGAAAACCTTAGAGTAAAATTCCATATTTTATATGGTGAGAAACCATTAATCCATATAACCAAAGTTAACTATAAAAAGAACCATAACCACTTTAGTTACTTCAATAATAAAATGAGGATAATAAGAGAAGTGAATTAGTAGAAGATAAAACCAATTCTCAAATCCTTAGTAATTAGAGAAGCACATGAAATATTAAGCAAGTAACCATCTTATCTTGGTTAGGGGAGACTAAACCCTACCAAATACATTATAGTGCCATCTCATTCCTACAACCTAGCATTATATCTCAACCCTAGTTTATGTATCACTATGATGATCTTAATATAAACCAGGCCATAAATGAGATTCAAACCAATTGCCGGTAGGTGAATATAATTAGAACCCTAGAATTTCTCACAAGCTAAATACTATATTTAAAACCATGTGTAGTACTCAACCATTTACCATTATGACCAAGATCAAACCTTGATAAGAGTAATATCTACTCTATATTATTAAAGGTGTTATTAAATATAAATCCAAGTGCTACCTTTGGGGAGATGGTTCTAATAAAAAACTTCAAGAGCTTAACAAGCAAGTGCTCACATAAAATCATATGCATAGAGTTAAATCCCCAGATATGAGATCAAACCCTACTAATAACCTATAAAACACTCATAGTAGAAATGCCCCACTCTACTAATATCAAATAGATATAATTCACAAGAAAACCAAAATGAGAGTATCAATTCATATCTATTTAACATTTGGATAAAAATATCGAGTGTGTAATAGAATCTCATATAAAATGCTTGTTCAAGTAGGATCATAACGTATTAGTCAGGATAGTAAACCTTGATGAAATTAACAATTGTGAAACCTGCAAAAGTAACAGAATTCAGATCTAAAATTCAAATGGAAAATTAAAAACAGAATTGTAAACAGAAAAGAAAAGAGAAAATAGAAAAGGGGCTTACCAGACCCTACCTGTTCGGCCAAGCCCACCAGCAGCCCAGCAAATCCCAGCCCAACACGGCCCAGGTCAGCCCAACATACCCCTTCGCTTAAAAAACAGAGGAGAGGGTCATCCTCATCCTCTCTGGCGCTCGAGGAGGACAGCACGACGACGTGCTTCTCTTCCCCTCGTCGCTGGCAGCATCTCCTCGTCCGAAGGCGTGACGAGGCACACAACCAGGCCGTATAAAAGCTCCAGGACGAGCCTCGTCTCGAATTTCTTCCTCTCTGGCCTCAATTTCGCCCCCAAATTGAAACCCTAATACAACCGGCCACCATTACCGCCGTCGTTGTGGACCTCCCCGTGCCTCGCCGAGGACGCCATCGACATCGCCAACCTCTCCTTGCTCTTCTGGCACAAGGAATTGAACTAGGGAGCTCCAGAGCATCTCCATCGACCTCATTCCTCCGACGGCCGGAGCCATGAAATCCGGCGATACACGCCCCCATCTTCCTCGCCGTCATGCTCAACGTGCTCAGGGTAAGTCGCCGGTGCTCAAGCACCCCCTTATCTTTCCCTATTACGCTCTCGAGCATGCCCTGCACCATTGGTCCGGGAGCTCTGCCGCTCGGCCTCGCCGGCGAGCGAGCTCCGGCGACCATTTTGGAGCAGCGCCGCCACCATATGGTTTGCCTTGGCGTGCTGGTTCGATTAGAGTGCGTAGTCCGTTCGCGGGAGCCCCGAATCGCCGTCGTCGTCGGGAACTGGCCGCCGGCCAGGAGCTTCCCGGCCACGTCGAAGATTTTGACCCAGTCAACCGCCAACGTGGCAGTAGACGTGGCCAAGGCCCACCTATCAGTGGCAGAGAGTAGAATAGCCCGGGTGCATTTAGTAATTCGCTGTTTAATTTCAAATCCTATTTAATTACTGAAACTTTGTAAATTTGTAGAAAATTCATAAAAACTCAGAAAAATACAAATAAGATATCAAAATTCTTATAAAAGAAAAATCTATCCAATAAAAATATAAAATGAAAATTATATTTTTAATAAAAATTCAATTATTTAATACTTGTTAATTAAGCCTTTTCTTTAATCCTAAATTGAATTAAAATTCAATAAATAGTAAAACCTTCTAAAATAAACAAAAACCAGTAAGAAAAATAAAGAAAACTTTAAAGCTATTTTTCTTTATTTGTTATTTTGTTAAATCTTTACTAGTGGAAATTTAAACCCTAATTAATAATTACCTTGATTATTAATTGTTTAAAAATAATAAAATGCCAAATTCAGTATTATTTTTTTATCTCAAAGTTATTAATAACTTCAACTTTAAAAAAATGAAGTTATTAATCCTAGAACTATGTGGTAAATAGCAAACCCTATCATTTCATGTGAAACCAAAAACCCTAATTCAATTAGGAACCCTAGCTCCATTATTACATGTGAACCCTAATTTGCTTCTAACCTAAAACCCTAGGTTAGAACAGTGATCATGGTACCTACTTTCAAATCATAGAACCATACTAGCAAATAAATACTTGACTTGGCCACATAAAATGTAGAAGACCTATCACTAATATATGGGTACCCCATGTGTTCATCCTCTTCAGACCTAAATGATCAAATAAGGGCAACCAAATGCAAACCCTAGCTCCTATACTTAGAGATATCAATTTTAATTAACCATGCTTAGCATCACACCATTGTGATGAAACCCAATAGCATATAGGCTCAATAATTATCATTACATAACCAAGTCCACTGAACACTACAAATACTTCAGAATTATGAACTATCCTATTTAGGAGCCAATCATTCCTTACTTGGTAGATCAAATAGCAAAACCTAGACAACCTCAACCCTAATTGATATACTTCTTATACTTAAGAAGTATGTTCTTCAAAAGTTATTCTTTTGAAGTAAATAAAGAATCATCATCAACCCTGCCTATAAGAACCTATAAACCCTAGCCAGCTATCACCAACAAGGTATACCACCTTGATAGCAACTAATGGTAATTAAGATGTTTAGGCTTAATTCAACAATACCAGCCTAGTAGCTGATGAATCCAACTAGGTTGTGATCCATCTAATACTAACTTCAGAAACTAGATGAAACTATAGTCAACCATAGAACCCCACCAATCTAATTATCATACTTGTTCTCTATTAAAGAACATGTTCTTCAAAAGTTATTCTTTTGAATTATATAATAATAAATCATCAACCATGCACTATAGGACTTAAAATTGACAACTACTGTTCACTTATTATACAACTACAATTCCTTGGTGTGTATGATTGTTACTATACATTTTACCACATGCTTATTATGCTAAAACTACACAACCCTAAATAAGAACCTTGTTTGTGAATCATTCTAAAAGTGCAACACACCCTACACCAATCATTACCACTCACTAATCCTAAATCATCGGGGTTAGGTCACGCTTAGAGCGATTGCATCTCATTCTTATGCATTATTGCATCCTTGCCAATCTTTTAAACATCGTCCTTACCGGACGATGATGCTATTTCAGAATTTGGAGTTATTACGCATCGAAGACCTTGTCTCGCATAATCTTGCAGCCAAGAAAGGCAAGTTCATCACTTGCTCATGTCATTTGAGTATTTTTATCAAATTACTTGCAAAGTATTATGGTTATCACTATTGCACAAAAATCAAAACCACTACTTTCATAACTATGAATATGACTATGTGGTGGGCAATGGAACCATGGATTGTGTTGATATGGTGGAGGTTCCATTGCAAGGGTTTATATCCATCTAGGATTAAACAACAAATGTCGCCGATGATTCTTGTGCCGTAATACCCGTGTTAACCATAAGATCCGGAGTGGGACGGAGTAGTCAAAAGTGTTTCCACCTCTCGTTCATCAACGGATGCGCTTTACCGTAGACACTTGTATCCGTCGGGGCAAGCGGTTGGCTGGGGAAGCCTTAAGTCCCCACGGCATAGTCCGTAGACACTTGTCGCTCGAAGTGCAAGCGGTTGGCTGGGGAAGCCTTAAGTCCCCACGGTATTGCGGTCTATGATGGGTTGCAGCTACCGGCGAAGGAGTTTGGTTCAATCCCAAACTGTCGTCGTGGTCGGGGTCCACCCGTGAGTGGGAATAATGGGACCGGCGAGGACCTAGGGTCGGGGCATGCAACAAAGGGTGGGTGTTCGAGGTAGCGGAGGAACATGATTGGCTAGACCTTATACCGGGCCTCACACCAAAGGAAGTGTGGACGGGGAGTACGCCCGGTTGGCACCAAGGTTAAGATCTCTTATGGGTAAAGCAACACACCTCTCGCAGAGTGTAAAGAATCGTGACCTGTCACTCCCTGTTCCGGGATATGGAACTGCGAACGCGGCCGGAAAGGAGCTCCATGAAGTTCTAGTAAACCGGTGAAGGCTGACGGACATAGTTCTTCTGAATAAAAGCAACCTTTTGAAGAAATGGTTATGAAAATCTGCATTGGTATTAGACTTTCTGGTCTAATGCCGTAGCTAGTGCATTAAACACCTCTTTCCTATAATGAACTTGTTGAGTACGCTCGTACTCATCCCACTCTTAAATCCCCTGCTTAGATATGGAGGCATCAAAGGAGGATCTACAGTGCAACTCGAAGGCCGAGGAGTCAACAACTACTTCACGAGACAGGACCCTGTCAGAGGAGTCAGATACCACATCCAACAAGGAGAAAACCTAGTTTAGCCCTAGAAGGGAACTAGCTTCCTAAACCTAGCTCCTACTTAGCTAGAATCTATTCATAGCCTCTATAGCTAGTCAAATACTCTACAAATAGAGTTCGTGATAGATTAGACTACGAGTCGTTCTTCTGGAGTTTATTTGCAGATTTACCTCATTGTAAAGTAGGAGGCTGTGATGATCTTATGTAACAGAGTCAATGTTGTAATTCTATAGACATACCTTGGACCCGCATATGTTTCTGTTGTACCACTCTGAGCGATATAATACTAGTGGAACGGTGTTTCATTGGTGTTATATCGGACTTGCATACTACACCATGCAGTGGTATGCCGGGTCACCACAGTTGGTATCAGAGCAAATGCTTTGACCCTAGGATTAAAACCCTTTAAAGGAGACCTATAGGATTGGTAGTGTCTATAGGAGTGTCCTAGGTAAATCAAATACTTTTTCATGACTTGAGATGGATATTCACTTGAGAATAATCCTAACACACTTGAGTCAACATTTCTTACCTAACCTACCAAGATAAAGTAAAGTTAGTCAGCTAATCCCAAATATGTAGTATACCATTAAGTCATTAAAACAATAGATGAGTAGATCACAGTTGGTATACAATACGTGGTAGTCCAAAGAGAGGATACAACCATAAGGAAGATATCCTATTGGAAGATGTGTACCAACATATGTTATGATTAAATAAGAATTATCCAGACCTGTAATATGAGTAATATTAAGTAACAAAGATATGGGTATAAGAAAAATATCCTATTAGAAGGTGTATACCAAAACAAGTAATGGGTAAGTAAATTATCTAAACTTGTGAAACAATTGATAGTAAGTGATAACTATGAGTCATATGAGGTAATATAGACCATGATGAGTCCATCATGGGAGGTAAGGAAGAGTGATAGGAATAATTTATGCATACTTACAGGATAGAGTTGTTAATCATATATGATTCACTTGAGAGTCATTATGTGATGGACTAGAACATCATAAACATTTGGTAGCAATACAATAAGAAGCCAAGTGCTAAATAATAGTACAAGAGCTATGTTCCACAACCATGGTAATTGTGTCAAGTATATCTGGACCATAGTCTTATAACAGAAACACTTGGAAATATAGCAACTATTCAATAGTTATATGTTTAGAGTAGCCATGTTAGAACCTAGACATATCAGGTGAGATAGTCCTCAATAAAATGAAAGTTAAGTAGTACTTCCAAAGAAAATTAGGTCAACCTTAACTATCCTAGGCAACTTTGTTTCAAGTTTATCTCATTACAATTGTGCAATTAAGGTAAAAGTTGAGACAAATCATAGAATCCAATATATTCGTGCTAAGTATCACGATATAAACCTATCTTATGTGATGTTATATACTACACATCAGAGCCTGATGTTTAGAGATGTGTTCCCACTCCACATCCTGGCAAAGTACTTTTTGATACTGGTGCAACTACATCATTCATTTCTCAACAATTCATCACCGAACATGGGATTAGTTGCACTAAGTTAGATACACCCATAACCATACTTTCTGCGGGGGGGGACGATAGTAGTAACCCATGCCAAACAAAAACAAGTCATTATGATCAATAAGTGCGCGTTTGACGCGGACCTGTTCATTTTACCGATGAAGGACATTGATGTCATTCTTGGTATGAACTGGTTAGAAGCGAATGGAGCATTGATCGACTGTGTAAACAAGACGGTGTCATTGAAAAGTCCCGATGGAAGTAGAATGATCTACCAAGGCGACAAACATACACAGATTGAAGTTGAGTTACAGCTGAACAGCATGAAGGAGGTGAAGTTAGAGGATATACCTGTAGTAAATGAATTCCAGGATGTGTTTCCTGTGGAATTACCTGGTATGCCACCAGATAGGGAGATAGAATTCACTATCGACCTAATTCCAGGAACAACTCCGATTGCCAAAGCACCATATAAGATGGGGCCTAAGGAATTGAAAGAGCTTAAGGAGATAGCAAGGTAAAGGTCGTGGTCAACCACTCTCTGCCGGCTTTCCAAGGAAGAGAGCTAATGTCTGGCACTAAGAATCGGTTGGCACGTGTGGGTAAAGTTGTGCACCCCTGCAGGGTTAAATCTTTTCGAAAAGCCGTGTCCACGGTTACGGACGACTTGGGAATGGATTCTGTGATCATAGACAACTTGAACCTAATCGTAAAACTTGGCAATCAATGTGTGTTTACGGATACCTTCTCCGGGTGTTGAGGGGGTAATCCGAGGATAGTGGTTCGAGATGATGAAGATTGGTGGAGCTAGATTGTGTAATACATGTGGTTGCAAATGCGAAAGCAATTGCGTGCACATAACCTGCAATGTAACACAAGTGAGTCCTTGTGGGGACATCAAAGAAGATTTTGAAGTTCTTAAGCTTCGTATCTTTCTTGAACAACCCAGTCAGTGGCTTGGTGTGCATAGAGGAACATTCCAAGGAATGGAGGTAACGACCTTCCATCTCAAGAATACTTCGCACATGCATGACCGACTTGCGATGATTCCCGAGGATGCACGGTGTGGTCGGTTATAGATTTGATCCATTTGGATCAATTGGGCTCAGCCCAACTAGCCTTTTGTTTTATTTTTCTTTAGGAAATATATATTTAATAAAAGAAAGATATAATAATAATAAAATCCAAATAGAAATATTATTGACAAAAGAAACATATGCGGGTCCAAGGCATGTCTATAGAATTACAACACTGACTCTGTTACATAAGATCATCACAGCCTCCTACTTTACAATGAGGTAAATCTGCAAATAAACTCCAGAAGAACGACTCGTAGTCTAATCCTATCACGAACTCTATTTGTAGAGTATTTGACTAGCTATAGAGGCTATGAATAGATTCGAGCTAAGTAGGAGCTAGGTTTAGGAAGCTAGTTCCATTCTATGGCTAACCTAGGTTTTCTCCTTGTTGGATGTGGTATCTGCCTCCTCTGACAGGGTCCTGTCTCGTGAAGTAGTTGTTGAATCCTCGGCCTTCGAGTTGTACTGTAGATCCTCCTTTGATGCCTCCATATCTAGCAGGGGATTTAAGAGTGGGATGAGTACGAGCGTACTCAACAAGTTCATTATAGGAAAGAGGTGTTTAATGCACTAGCTACGATATTAGACCAGAAAGTCTAATACCAATGCAAGTTTTCATAACCATTTCTTCAAAAGGTTGCTTTTATTCAAAAGAACTATGTCCGTCAGCCTTCACCGGTTTACTAGAACTTCATGGAGCTCCTTTCCGGCCGCGTTCGCAGTTCCATATCCCGGAACAGGGAGTGACAGGTCACGGTTCATTACACTCTGCAGAGGTGTGTTGCTTTACCCATAAGAGATCTTAACCTTGGTGCCAACCGGGCATATGTTCCCGTCCACACTTCCTTTGGTGTGAGGCCCGGTATAAGGTCTAGCCAATCATGTTCCTCCGCTACCTCGAACACCCACCCTTTGTTGCATGCCCCGACCCTGGGTCCTCGCCGGTCCCATTATTCCCACTCACGGGTGGACCCCGACCACGACGACGGTTTGGGATCGAACCAAACTCCTTCGCCGGTAGCCGCAACCCATCATAGACCGCAATACCGTGGGGACTTAAGGCTTCCCTAGCCAACCGCTTGCACTTCGAGCGACAAGTGTCTACGGACTATGCCGTGGGGACTTAAGGCTTCCCCAGCCAACCGCTTGCCCCGACGGATACAAGTGTCTACGGTAAAGCGCATCCGTTGATGAACGAGAGGTGGAAACACTTTTGACTACTCCGTCCCACTCCGGATCTTATGGTTAACACGGGTATTACGGCACAAGAATCACTCGGCGACATTTGTTGTTTAATCCTAGATGGATATAAACCCTTGCAATGGAACCTCCACCATATCAACACAATCCATGGTTCCATTGCCCACCACATAGTCATATTCATAGTTATGAAAGTAGTGGTTTTGATTTTTGTGCAATAGTGATAACCATAATACTTTGCAAGTAATTTGATAGCAAATACTCAATTGACATGAGCAAGTGATGAACTTGCCTTTCTTGGCTGCAAGATTATGCAGACAAGGTCTTCGATGCGTAATAACTCCAAATTCTGAAATAGCATCATCGTCCGGTAAGGACGATGTTTAAAAGATTGGCAAGGATGCAATAATGCATAAGAATGAGATGCAATCGCTCTAAGCGTGACCTAACCCCGATGATTTAGGATCGAGTAAGTGGTAATGATTAGTTCAGGGTGTGTTGCACTTTTAGAGTGATTCACAAACAAGGTTCTTATTCAGGGTTGGTTGCATGGTATCATAAACAGGTGCTGTAATATATCATATTAATAACACTAATATCACACAACTATAATATTTGGTATAATCCTAACATGTAATGAATAGTGGTTGGTTTTAGCATTATATGACATGGTTAATGATTAATTATCATATACTTCAAAAGAATAACTTTTGAAGAACATGTTCTTTAATAAAGAACAAGTATGATAATTAGGGTTGTTGGGGTTCTATGGTTGACTAAGATTTCATCATTGGTTTCGGAGTAAGTAGTATATGGATCCCAATAAGGTTGGATTCATCAACATCTAGGGATTATATGGTTTTAGTGAAACACATCTTAAGTAATTGCTTATACATGGTTGCTATCAAGTTTGGTATATCTTGCTCGGTGATAGTTGACTATTGGTTATAGGTCCTATTAGGTAGGATTGATGATGATTCTTAATTTACTTCAAAAGAATAACTTTTGAAGAACATACTTCTTAAGTAATAAGAAGTAATTCAATTAGGGTTTATAGGTATTAGGGTTTCCTATTGGATTCATTTAGTTCACTAATAAATGATTAATGGCTTCTAGACTAGATGGTTTATCACTTCCCGAATAGGGTTCAGTGGAATAGGAGCATGTGATGTGTATTACTACACAAGATATTGGTACTAGGATTGATCTCCATGGTTCTTCGAGGGTTTGATGGTTTAGGAGTATTTCAATGTTGTGGTATATAAGAATGGTGATCAATAGTGCTAACATGTGGTATCAAGCTAGGGTTTATATCTAGGTTGCATTAGTGGATCATATAGGTGTTAACCAAAAATAAAGACATGGAATGATGGTCTCATGTGAATTGTACCTAGTTTTATTTTATTGGATCATGAGTATGTACTCATTGGTTGTTTATTAAAGTCTTATATGTAAAGGTGAAGTGGCTATGATCACATGGGCTAAACCACTAGGGTTTTAGGATTGGAACTATTTTAGGATGATCATATAAAATCATGAGGTTGGTCTTTTATTTATTTGAGAACTAGGTTCCTAAATTGTGATATAATGCTTAAAGTAATAATTGGTAACAAAGTTGAAATTATTAATCACTTTGGTATAACAATAATAATGGATTTAACATGGTATTATAAAGAAAATATGATAAATACTATTAGGGTTTAGGGTTTTTAATTGAAGTAATGGTCAATTAGGATTCTCATGTGATTAAACATAACCATTAAGAAACAATTGTTGTTTTATATGGCATATTAATGTGAAGTAATATTTAATATTTTATTTATGTGAAGAATTGAAACAAGAAATTATATGCATAGTTTTTAGGTTTTAATTGTTTAAGATTTAACATTACTCTTTTTCAAATTTAGAGGAAACTCCAAATTATTGTTTCTTTAGTTTCTAAATAATTTGTTATATATTATTATAGAGGTAATTTTCTGTTACCCACTTTTATTTATTTGTTGTTATCTAAATAATTTGTAAATGATAAAATCTTATAGAAAAGGAAATAAAGAAGAAAAGGAAAAAATTATTGGATCAAATGGCCCAATGGTTTGGCCCAAGGCCTGGTTAACCAGGCGTGGACAAAACTAGCCTAAACTAGTTTGGGGTCAACGACCCCCTCTCTCTCTCTCTCTCGTTCCTCATCCTCTCCCCCGCACACACGCCCAGCGAGCCCCCAGGCGTCTGCCTCGCCGTCGCCCCCTCTCACCCTCGCCGGCTCCGGCCACCTCCAGCGCCGCCGTTAGCCGGATCTGCTCCGCCTCCTCATGCTCTACGAATCCCCCTCCTTGATTTGATTCCCATGGCCCCAGTTACTCGCCCACGACCCCGGAAACCCTAATGGTCACCGGCGGTTCTATCGTCACCTGGTGCTGCTTTGGCCATCGCCGGCCGCCCGAGAGCGTGGGCTCCGCCACCGACTCCTATTACGGATCTTCGCATCGGCACCATCCTCCCGCACTTGCGCGTGGACGTCCGCAGAACCTGACCCATAGGGCTCGTGCTTGCGGCGCGGCTCCTGTGCCTGCGTCCCCGGCTGCTTCCTGTCCTCTCTGGCACCGGCGAGGCGGGCTCTGAACTGCCACGACGTGCTCTACCCGGCGCCGGCGGACGGCAGTGTCTGCAACCCCGACGCCCTCCATTTACTGGTCGGTTGCTTTGGTGGTGGATTAGTGGCGGTGACTACTTCATCCTCGACGCCGGCCGGACGGCATCTACGACTGCAACCCCGGCGTCGATGGCTGCGACTATGCTTCTACCACACTGTGAGCTATTCTTCTTCCCTTCTCTGCATATGCCCAATTGTTGGTGTGCTCCAATACTATGATTTGGTTATGTGCTGGATATGCTTATGGTCTAGCTCCTAGTGGTTTATGTCCCATTGAACTCATGATTGAGTTTAAGCAATGAACTAGAATTACCGTGGCTTGATAATTTATTTGATGGCTTCCTTGTGATAAATGGCTTGATTCTGTAAGTGCAAACTTATAATTTTGCTCGGTAATTAGTGGGGTCCCTCATTTTGGATGATCAGCTCATCTATGGCTTGCTACTATCTTAAACTGATGAAACTGAACAGGCTGATGCTTTGCTGGGTAGCTTGGCTGTGAGCTTATATGCTTACTTATGGTGGCTTTGCTGTGGTTAAATTTTAATTGAGTTCAAACATGCTGATGATTTCAATACTGCAGCTACTACTGTATAACTTACTTGATGGCCTGGAGTATTTCTAGTCTCAGAATAATCCTCTAGAATTTGTTGGCTGCTACTCTAGCTACTCTAGTTGCTGTTGTGCCTATACTGTGCCTCTGTTTGGATGATGAAGTATCATCAGCACTCTGTATCTAGTGGCTTGTGGGTCGGCTTGTATGCATACCTATATATAGTTGCTTAGCTGCATCTAGGATACTACTTGGTTGGCCCGGGATGAATGTCCTGGACCCTAAGTAGAATTCGGAGCTTATTGATTAATGCTAGCTGCTTATGGTGATGAATAAATTATGTGCACAAATGATATGGAACAGTAGATGTGTTAGAATACACAAACCGATGCCTTTCTCGAGTTCTTGAATATGATCTAGTTGCTGATTATCAACTAGAGATGATGTTTGCATGGTTGGATTTTATTGGTGGATCGTGATGTTCCCCTTTTTGAATAGCTATAACCGATAAGAGCAGATTTGGCTTGATCTTGTAGCCTTGCCAGTGATGCAAAGGCTGAGGCACTATTTGTAATAAGAACAGATACTGCTATGTTGCCTTTTCTTCTCTGTGATGATTTAGCATAGCACCACTATGCCTATCTGAGAGAAATTGATTCCTTCCGATCCTCCTAGATAAAAATCTAGTTGAAGGGTTGATAAATGGAGTGTTGTGTATTCTTCTCTTTATTTCCCCCGATACTTGTTGTGCAAGAGAGTATGCTGAGATGCTTAGATTAAATCAATGGATTAAGGATTAACCTGTTGTAGCAAAGTGATTTAGTTGGTGTTGATAATCTTGATCTACTTCTTGTTTGACTGCACCTCCTCCTAGCTCCTGATCTGCTTGTTCCAGGCTCTTTCCAGCTTCTTGATCTAGATTGGCTTGTTGATGATGATCTTGCTAATCTTCTGGCTTGTTGGATCTTCACCACCTCGACTTGAGCCTGCTTCTCCTGATCCTAATACTTGCTCTGGCTTGGTTTGGGTGTTGATCTACTTCTTTCATTTCTGGTTTGTTTCCTGAGGATGGTCGATGGGCTAGTCTTGTGCTGGGCTAAGCAGCTATGTGTGGTAAGGAGTATACTTTTATTTGATGTCTTAGAACTCTGCCTGGCCGACAGCTATGCCATGCAAAGTTGGTGTGTGAGCTGCCTCGCTTGCATGGTGCAAGTCCCAACCTGGTACACTCCCCCTAGTGGATATGCATCGGCTGGAAGATATCTTCCTTCCATTTCTCTTTATTTCTAACCAAGCCACTTGGCATTATTTCTATTTTGTATCCTTTTTGTTTGTCTTGCAGGTGCTCAGGCTCAACAAGAAATGCTTGAAGAACTTAACTAGTTTAGCCTTTTGCAATTCTTTGTAATTTTCATTTTCTTTTTCATTTATTCACTTTCTGCAATGTTTTGTAATAATTATAATTCAAATGAATATTGTAAATGACATTGTATGTTGTGTGTTAATCAATAAAGCTCAAGTTTTCCCTAATGAGCTTTTGATATATAATCTATTCTTTTATATTTCTTCAATTTCCAATTTCTATAATTGTTGTTTGGATTATTCATAATTTGATTTATGATATATCAAATTGAAGTTTGAATTTGAAATTCAAACCTAACTTGTTTGAATTCAATCATGCAACGTAAAGTAGGTTATGAAATGTTTCCCTCTAAGTTAAATTTAGGATTGGTCCAAGTTTATCGCACTCTCGAAACCCTTAATTCTGTCTGATGTCGGGAGAGAAACTTGTTCCCCCTTGTGGTTGTAGTTTTATAAATAAGCGCGAAATTTCCCCAGATTTTCTATGCATGAATGCAATGCACACATCTGTTTCCTCTATTTTTGTAACCCCAATACCTGGGATATTACAGTCTCTACCCCTTAAACTAAACTTCGTCCTCGAAGTTTGATCGCTCTCACATTTCTGAAGTGTGGATCTGCCTTGTGCAGACTATGAATTTTCTCGAACTCCGTATTGATCTTACTGGATATCATTGAATATATCCCTTGTCCAGATTCTTCCTAGAATCCATTAGGGTTTGTCTCTGAACCATGGTTCTTACTTTGATTCTTTGATTTCTTCCAACTTTATAAACTTGTTCCATTTCTCATTGAAGATTCAATGATTGAGACTTCTTCTGGTGTTGTTGGTCTTATTTGAAGGCTAATTTGATAATAAACTCCTAATTGCTAAATAGGTCTTTGTTTTCCCTTACTACCAAAAGTGCAATAATGGTACTTAGTAAGGTACTAACTATGGAATTGGTCGTGATAGTTTATTTTCCTAATAATGGATTAGACTCTCTTAGTCCATCCAATCATGGTTTATAGTTGATACCTATAACTATTTTGGGTTATTTAGGTTCCATGAAAGGAATCATTCTATTAGTCTGTGTTTCTGGTATGGTCAATTTCCTTCGGTCTTTGGCCTTCTTGAGCTGTATTTGGTCTATGGTATTTTCTTCGTCCAACTTCTTTATTTTTGACTTACTTGAGCTTTCGTACTTCTGAGTAGATATTACTCACTTTCTCAAGTTATAGTCCACTTCTTACTTCCTTGAGGTATAAATCGCGGCTTCTGGTCTGACATCCTTCTGAAAGTAGTGTTCAACAATCTTATGAAAATAAGATTGAACTTCCTCTCAGTTCAGACCTTCTGCTTCTATCTTGCTCAAAATATTGAGTTATTGTACATCCTACTCAATCTTTACTCTACCCCTTAGAGTTTTCTTATAGTCTTCAACTCCTTTTTCTTCCAATCATAGGACTTATGGTTAGAATATTGGCTAGGTCTAGCTTATGGTTATACTCTTCTTAGGTTTTGCGAAGAATATCTGTGGTGTATCCACTCAATTGTGGACATCCAATGTGAATTCTTCAACTAAATGATTATAGGTCCTTGTTATTTGGCTAACAAATTTTTTTATTTGTTCACAAACTTTTGTTACAAATAATTAAATCGTGGACTATTTGTAATACCAACTGATACCAGCTGTGGTTATTATACCAACTGTGGCTATTTGATATCTAAAAATGGATTCTATTATAGGTTCTGATCAACTGGACGAGACATCTTCTCGCTTTATCTCGCAATATTGATCCTATACCAATTGTGGTCTTCCGATATCAACTATGGTCTTCTTATATCTGCTATGGTTTCATAGGTCATCTTTCTTCATTCAGGGTTTATTTTGCAAGAAAACCACTATGAATATAGTATCCAAGGTGATTTCCCATGCATTCCCTCTTCTATATTAATTATGGATCCGCTTGAGCTTCACCATAATCATTATCTTTCTCACCTTCATGCTTCTTTCGTACTAAAGTACTCCTCTATTGAGGTAAGCATGAGTTTCGATTGTACTTCCTTCGAGTATTGTGGTTGCTTCCCACAACTTTACTCATTTCTTCGATGAACCTTCATCTTATCTTCGGAATCTTTAGAATTCGTCACTTCCTCACACGTTTACCATTACCCTCTAGATCTATAGCACCAAGTAAGGACTTGATATTGCAACATGCATTTGCATATCAAAGTCAAACTTCATGTATGGATCTAGTCAAACAATGAAATTCCAATAAAATCCAAGAAGATTCAGCTTTGTGCATATAATACACACCATCATAAGCCTGAATATGATTGTTGAGTAAGACATCTCTAAACATCAGGCTGAGATGTGTAGTATATAACACCACATAAATAGGGTTGTATCGTGATACTTAGCACGAATAGATGGGATTCTACTATTTGTCTCAACTTTTACCTTAATTGCACATCTGCAATGAGATAAACTTGAAACAAAGTGGTTTGGGATAATTAAGGTTAACTTAATTTCCTTCGGAAGTACTAAATTAACTTCTATTTTGTTGAGGACTATCTCACATGATATATCTAGGTTCGAACATTGCTACTCTAAACACCTACTATGGAAGTATAGCTCCTACACTTCCAAGTGTTTATATTATCATAAAACTATGGTCATGATGTGCTTGGCACATTTCCCATGGTTTTGGAACATAATTCTTGCACTATTGTTTAACATCTGACTGCTTATTGTACTCCTCCTGTATACTGAAGATGTTATAGTCCATCACATAATGATTCTCAGGTGAATCATATATGACTAACAACTCTACCATGTAAGTAATCATATTTTATTCCTATCTCTCTTCCTTACCTCCCATGATTGACTCATCATGGTCTATACTACCTCACAAACTCAGAATTATCACTTACTACCAATTGTTTCACATGTCTAGATAATTTTACTTACTCATTACTTAACTTGGTCTACAACTTCTATTAGGATATCTTAATTACCTTCATCACTTGATATTACTCCTATTACAGGTCTGAGTAATTCTTATTTACTATAACATGTGTTGGTACACATCTTCCAATAGGATATCTTCCTTATGGTTGTATCCTCTCTTTGGACTACCATGTATTGTATACCAACTATGATCTACTCATCTATTATTTTAAGGACTTAATGATGTGCTACATGTTTTGCATTAACTAACTAACTTCACTTAAGAAGGATAGGTAGGAAATGTTGACTCAAGTGTGTCAGGATTATTCTCAAGTGAATATCCATCTCAAGTCATAAGAAGTATTTAGTTTACCTAGGACAACTTCCTATAGACACTACCAATCCTATAGGTCTCCTTTAAAGGGTTTAAATCCTGGGGTCAAAGCATTTGCTCTGATACCAACTGTGGTGACCCGGCATACCACTGCATGGTGTAGTATGCAAGTCTGATATAACACCAATGAAACACCGTTCCACTAGTATTATATCGCTCAGAGTGGTACAACGAAACATATGCGGGTCCAAGGCATGTCTATAGAATTACAACACCGACTCGCTACATAAGATCATCACAGACCTCCTACTTTACAATGAGGTAAATCCGCAAATAAACTCCAGAAGAACGACTCGTAGTCTAATCCTATCACGAACTCTATTTGTAGAGTATTTGACTAGCTATAGAGGCTATGAATAGATTCGAGCTAAGTAGGAGCTAGGTTTAGGAAGCTAGTTCCATTCTATGGCTAACCTAGGTTTTCTCCTTGTTGGATGTGGTATCCGCCTCCTCCGACGGGTCCTGTCTCGTGAAGTAGTTGTTGAATCCTCGGCCTTCGAGTTGTACTGTAGATCCTCCTTTGATGCCTCCATATCTAAGCAGGGGATTTAAGAGTGGGATGAGTACGAGCGTACTCAACAAGTTCATTATAGGAAAGAGGTGTTTAATGCACTAGCTACGATATTAGACCAGAAAGTCTAATACCAATGCAAGTTTTCATAACCATTTCTTCAAAAGGTTGCTTTTATTCAAAAGAACTATGTCCGTCGGCCTTCACCGGTTTACTAGAACTTCATGGAGCTCCTTTCCGGCCGCGTTCGCAGCTTCCATATCCCGGAACGAGGAGTGACAGGTCACGGTTCTTTACACTCTGCAGAGGTGTGTTGCTTTACCCATAAGAGATCTTAACCTTGGTGCCAACCGGGCATATGTTCCCGTCCACACTTCCTTTGGTGTGAGGCCCGGTATAAGGTCTAGCCAATCATGTTCCTCCGCTACCTCGAACACCCACCCTTTGTTGTATGCCCCGACCCTGGGTCCTCGCCGGTCCCATTATTCCCACTCACGGGTGGACCCCGACCACGACGACAGTTTGGGATCGAACCAAACTCCTTCGCCGGTAGCTGCAACCCATCATAGACCGCAATACCGTGGGGACTTAAGGCTTCCCCAGCCAACCGCTTGCACTTCGAGCGACAAGTGTCTACGGACTATGCTGTGGGGACTTAAGGCTTCCCCAGCCAACCGCTTGCCCTGACAGATACAAGTGTCTACGGTAAAGCGCATCCGTTGATGAACGAGAGGTGGAAACACTTTTGACTACTCCGTCCCACTCCGGATCTTATGGTTAACACGGGTATTACGGCACAAGAATCACCGGCGACATTTGTTGTTTAATCCTAGATGGATATAAACCCTTGCAATGGAACCTCCACCATATCAACACAATCCATGGTTCCATTGCCCACCACATAGTCATATTCATAGTTATGAAAGTAGTGGTTTTGATTTTTGTGCAATAGTGATAACCATAATACTTTGCAAGTAATTTGATAGAAAATACTCAATTGACATGAGCAAGTGATGAACTTGCCTTTCTTGGCTGCAAGATTATGCAGACAAGGTCTTCGATGCGTAATAACTCCAAATTCTGAAATAGCATCATCGTCCGGTAAGGACGATGTTTAAAAGATTGGCAAGGATGCAATAATGCATAAGAATGAGATGCAATCGCTCTAAGCGTGACCTAACCCCGATGATTTAGGATCAGTAAGTGGTAATGATTAGTTCAGGGTGTGTTGCACTTTTAGAGTGATTCACAAACAAGGTTCTTATTCAGGGTTGGTTGCATGGTATCATAAACAGGTGCTGTAATATATCATATTAATAACACTAATATCACACAACTATAATATTTGGTATAATCCTAACATGTAATGAATAGTGGTTGGTTTTAGCATTATATGACATGGTTAATGATTAATTATCATATACTTCAAAAGAATAACTTTTGAAGAACATGTTCTTTAATAAAGAACAAGTATGATAATTAGGGTTGTTGGGGTTCTATGGTTGACTAAGATTTCATCATTGGTTTCTGGAGTAAGTAGTATATGGATCCCAATAAGGTTGGATTCATCAACATCTAGGGATTATATGGTTTTAGTGAAACACATCTTAAGTAATTGCTTATACATGGTTGCTATCAAGTTTGGTATATCTTGCTGGTGATAGTTGACTATTGGTTATAGGTCCTATTAGGTAGGATTGATGATGATTCTTAATTTACTTCAAAAGAATAACTTTTGAAGAACATACTTCTTAAGTAATAAGAAGTAATTCAATTAGGGTTTATAGGTATTAGGGTTTCCTATTGGATTCATTTAGTTCACTAATAAATGATTAATGGCTTCTAGACTAGATGGTTTATCACTTCCTGAATAGGGTTCAGTGGAATAGGAGCATGTGATGTGTATTACTACACAAGATATTGGTACTAGGATTGATCTCCATGGTTCTTCGAGGGTTTGATGGTTTAGGAGTATTTCAATGTTGTGGTATATAAGAATGGTGATCAATAGTGCTAACATGTGGTATCAAGCTAGGGTTTATATCTAGGTTGCATTAGTGGATCATATAGGTGTTAACCAAAAATAAAGACATGGAATGATGGTCTCATGTGAATTGTACCTAGTTTTATTTTATTGGATCATGAGTATGTACTCATTGGTTGTTTATTAAAGTCTTATATGTAAAGGTGAAGTGGCTATGATCACATGGGCTAAACCACTAGGGTTTTAGGATTGGAACTATTTTAGGATGATCATATAAAATCATGAGGTTGGTCTTTTATTTATTTGAGAACTAGGTTCCTAAATTGTGATATAATGCTTAAAGTAATAATTGGTAACAAAGTTGAAATTATTAATCACTTTGGTATAACAATAATAATGGATTTAACATGGTATTATAAAGAAAATATGATAAATACTATTAGGGTTTAGGGTTTTTAATTGAAGTAATGGTCAATTAGGATTCTCATGTGATTAAACATAACCATTAAGAAACAATTGTTGTTTTATATGGCATATTAATGTGAAGTAATATTTAATATTTTATTTATGTGAAGAATTGAAACAAGAAATTATATGCATAGTTTTTAGGTTTTAATTGTTTAAGATTTAACATTACTCTTTTTCAAATTTAGAGGAAACTCCAAATTATTGTTTCTTTAGTTTCTAAATAATTTGTTATATATTATTATAGAGGTAATTTTCTGTTACCCACTTTTATTTATTTGTTGTTATCTAAATAATTTGTAAATGATAAAATCTTATAGAAAAGGAAATAAAGAAGAAAAGGAAAAAATTATTGGATCAAATGGCCCAATGGTTTGGCCCAAGGCCTGGTTAACCAGGCGTGGACAAAACTAGCCTAAACTAGTTTGGGGTCAACGACCCCCTCTCTCTCTCTCGTTCCTCATCCTCTCCCCCGCACACACGCCCAGCGAGCCCCCAGGCGTCTGCCTCGCCGTCGCCCCCTCTCACCCTCGCCGGCTCCGGCCACCTCCAGCGCCGCCGTTAGCCGGATCTGCTCCGCCTCCTCATGCTCTACGAATCCCCCTCCTTGATTTGATTCCCATGGCCCCAGTTACTCGCCCACGACCCCGGAAACCCTAATGGTCACCGGCGGTTCTATCGTCACCTGGTGCTGCTTTGGCCATCGCCGGCCGCCTGAGAGCGTGGGCTCCGCCACCGACTCCTATTACGGATCTTCGCATCAGCACCATCCTCCCGCACCTGCGCGTGGACGTCCGCAGAACCTGACCCATAGGGCTCGTGCTTGCGGCGCGGCTCCTGTGCCTGCGTCCCCGGCTGCTTCCTGTCCTCTCTGGCACCGGCGAGGCGGGCTCTGAACTGCCACGACGTGCTCTACCCGGCGCCGGCGGACGGCAGTGTCTGCAACCCCGACGCCCTCCATTTACTGGTCGGTTGCTTTGGTGGTGGATTAGTGGCGGTGACTACTTCATCCTCGACGCCGGCCGGACGGCATCTACGACTGCAACCCCGGCGTCGATGGCTGCGACTATGCTTCTACCACACCTGTGAGCTATTCTTCTTCCCTTCTCTCGCATATGCCCAATTGTTGGTGTGCTCCAATACTATGATTTGGTTATGTGCTGGATATGCTTATGGTCTAGCTCCTAGTGGTTTATGTCCCATTGAACTCATGATTGAGTTTAAGCAATGAACTAGAATTACCGTGGCTTGATAATTTATTTGATGGCTTCCTTGTGATAAATGGCTTGATTCTGTAAGTGCAAACTTATAATTTGCTCGGTAATTAGTGGGGTCCCTCATTTTGGATGATCAGCTCATCTATGGCTTGCTACTATCTTAAACTGATGAAACTGAACAGGCTGATGCTTTGCTGGGTAGCTTGGCTGTGAGCTTATATGCTTACTTATGGTGGCTTTGCTGTGGTTAAATTTTAATTGAGTTCAAACATGCTGATGATTTCAATACTGCAGCTACTACTGTATAACTTACTTGATGGCCTGGAGTATTTCTAGTCTCAGAATAATCCTCTAGAATTTGTTGGCTGCTACTCTAGCTACTCTAGTTGCTGTTGTGCCTATACTGTGCCTCTGTTTGGATGATGAAGTATCATCAGCACTCTGTATCTAGTGGCTTGTGGGTCGGCTTGTATGCATACCTATATATAGTTGCTTAGCTGCATCTAGGATACTACTTGGTTGGCCTGGGATGAATGTCCTGGACCCTAAGTAGAATTCTGGAGCTTATTGATTAATGCTAGCTGCTTATGGTGATGAATAAATTATGTGCACAAATGATATGGAACAGTAGATGTGTTAGAATACACAAACTGATGCCTTTCCTGAGTTCTTGAATATGATCTAGTTGCTGATTATCAACTAGAGATGATGTTTGCATGGTTGGATTTTATTGGTGGATCGTGATGTTCCCCTTTTTGAATAGCTATAACTGATAAGAGCAGATTTGGCTTGATCTTGTAGCCTTGCCAGTGATGCAAAGGCTGAGGCACTATTTGTAATAAGAACAGATACTGCTATGTTGCCTTTTCTTCTCTGTGATGATTTAGCATAGCACCACTATGCCTATCTGAGAGAAATTGATTCCTTCCGATCCTCCTAGATAAAAATCTAGTTGAAGGGTTGATAAATGGAGTGTTGTGTATTCTTCTCTTTATTTCCCCCGATACTTGTTGTGCAAGCGAGTATGCTGAGATGCTTAGATTAAATCAATGGATTAACCTGTTGTAGCAAAGTGATTTAGTTGGTGTTGATAATCTTGATCTACTTCTTGTTTGACTGCACCTCCTCCTAGCTCCTGATCTGCTTGTTCCAGGCTCTTTCCAGCTTCTTGATCTAGATTGGCTTGTTGATGATGATCTTGCTAATCTTCTGGCTTGTTGGATCTTCACCACCTTGACTTGAGCCTGCTTCTCCTGATCCTAATACTTGCTCTGGCTTGGTTTGGGTGTTGATCTACTTCTTTCATTTCTGGTTTGTTTCCTGAGGATGGTCGATGGGCTAGTCTTGTGCTGGGCTAAGCAGCTATGTGTGGTAAGGAGTATACTTTTATTTGATGTCTTAGAACTCTGCCTGGCCGACAGCTATGCCATGCAAAGTTGGTGTGTGAGCTGCCTGCTTGCATGGTGCAAGTCCCAACCTGGTACACTCCCCCTAGTGGATATGCATCGGCTGGAAGATATCTTCCTTCCATTTCTCTTTATTTCTAACCAAGCCACTTGGCATTATTTCTATTTTGTATCCTTTTTGTTTGTCTTGCAGGTGCTCAGGCTCAACAAGAAATGCTTGAAGAAGTTAACTAGTTTAGCCTTTTGCAATTCTTTGTAATTTTCATTTTCTTTTTCATTTATTCACTTTCTGCAATGTTTTGTAATAATTATAATTCAAATGAATATTGTAAATGACATTGTATGTTGTGTGTTAATCAATAAAGCTCAAGTTTTCCCTAATGAGCTTTTGATATATAATCTATTCTTTTATATTTCTTCAATTTCCAATTTCTATAATTGTTGTTTGGATTATTCATAATTTGATTTATGATATATCAAATTGAAGTTTGAATTTGAAATTCAAACCTAACTTGTTTGAATTCAATCATGCAACGTAAAGTAGGTTATGAAATGTTTCCCTCTAAGTTAAATTTAGGATTGGTCCAAGTTTATCGCACTCTCGAAACCCTTAATTCTGTCTGATGTCGGGAGAGAAACTTGTTCCCCCTTGTGGTTGTAGTTTTATAAATAAGCGCGAAATTTCCCCAGATTTTCTATGCATGAATGCAATGCACACATATGTTTCCTCTATTTTTGTAACCCCAATACCTGGGATATTACAGACTGTGGTGACCCGGCATACCACTGCATGGTGTAGTATGCAAGTCTGATATAACACCAATGAAACACCGTTCCACTAGTATTATATCGCTCAGAGTGGTACAACAGAAACATATGCGGGTCCAAGGTATGTCTATAGAATTACAACGTTGACTCTGTTACATAAGATCATCACAGCCTCCTATTTTACAATGAGGTAAAACGGCAAATAAACTCCAAAAGAACGACTCGTAGTCTAATTCTATCACGAACTCTATTTGTAGAGTATTTGACTAGCTATAGGGGCTATGAATAGATTCTAGCTAAATAGGATCTAGGTTCAGGACTCTAGTTCCCTTCTATGGCTAAACTAAGTTTTCTCCTTGTTGGATGTGGTATCTGACTCCTCTGACAGGGTCCTGTCTCTTAAAGTAGTTGTTGACTCCTCGGCATTCGAGTTGCACTGTAGATCCTCCTTCAATGCCTCCATATCTAAGCAGGGGATTTAAGAGTGGGATGAGTACGAGCGTACTCAACAAGTTCATTATAGGAAAGAGGTGTTTAATGCACTAGCTACGAGCATTAGACCGGAAAGTCTAATACCAATGCAGGTTTTCATAATCATTTCTTCAAAAGGTTGCTTTTATTCGGAAGAACTATGTCCGTCGGCCTTCACCGGTTTACTAGAACTTCATGGAGCTCCTTTCCGGCCGCGTTCGCAGTTCCATATCCCGGAACAGGGAGTGACAGGTCACGGTTCTTTACACTCTGCGAGAGGTGTGTTGCTTTACCCATAAGAGATCTTAACCTTGGTGCCAACCGAGTCTAGTTCTCGTCCACACTTCCTTTGGTGTGAGGCCCGAGTATAAGGTCTAGCCAATCATGTTCCTCCGCTACCTCGAACACCCACCCTTTGTTGCATGCCCCGACCCCGGGTCCTCGCCGGTCCCATTATTCCCACTCACGGGTGGACCCCGACCACGACGACGGTTTGGGATCGAACCAAACTCCTTCGCCGGTAGCTGCAACCCATCATAGACCACAATACCGTGGGGACTTAAGGCTTCCCCAGCCAACCGCTTGCACTTCGAGCGACAAGTGTCTACGGACTATGCCGTGGGGACTTAAGGCTTCCCCAGCCAACCGCTTGCCCTGACGGATACAAGTGTCTACGGTAAAGCGCATCCGTTGATGAACGAGAGGTGGAAACACTTTTGACTACTCCGTCCCACTCCGGATCTTATGGTTAACACGGGTATTACGGCACAAGAATCACTTGGCGACATTTGTTGTTTAATCCTAGATGGATATAAACCCGTGCAATGGAACCTCCACCATATCAACACATTCCATGGTTCCATTGCCCACCACATAGTCATATTCATAGTTATGAAAATAGTGGTTTTGGTTTTTATGCAATAGTGATAAATATAGTACTTTGCAAGTAATTTGGTAAAAATACTCAAATGACATGAGCAAGCGATGAACTTGCCTTTCTTGACTGCAAGATTATGCGAGGCAAGGTCTTCGATACGCAATAACTCCAAATTCTGAAATAGCATCATCGTCCGTAAGGACGATGTTTAAAAGATTGGCAAGGATGCTATAATGCATAGTATGAGATGCAATCGTCCCGAGCGTAACCTAATCCCGATGATTTAGGATTGATGAGTTGTAAAGATTTCTTTAGGGTGTGTTGCACTTTTAGAATGGTTCTCAAACAAGGTTATTATTAGGGTTGGTGATATTAATAGCATAAACAAGTAATATAATGTATTATAACAAGCATACACATAAAGGAATATTGATTGCATAATAAATCAAGAGTAGTTGCCCATTTTAAGTTCTACATGACATGGTTGATGATTGTTTATATTATACTTCAAAAGAATAACTTTTGAAGAACATGTTCTTTAATGAAGAACAAGTATAATAATTAGGTTTGTGGGTTCTAGGGTTTAACTATGGTTTTCATCTGGTTTCTAGGGTCAGTATTAGATTCATTTAGTTCCCCAATAGGAACTAGTTAGGTTCTTAAACAGAATTGGTCTATATGTAGCAAGTATTAGCAGGTTTATTACTATGGTTGATTATGGGTAACATATTAAAGAGTGATGGTCAAAGTGTTGCTATAAGTTAGGGTTACGATGGCTTCACATTTGCTTCACTAAGTAATGATTAATGGCTTCCAAACTAGAGGGTTTATCACTTCCTGAATAGGGTTCGGTGGAATAGGAGCATGTGATGTGTATTACTACCAATATTGGTACTATGGTTCATCATTATGGTTTTACTAGGGTTTGATGGTTGGGGTTGATCCTAATGGTGTGGTATGTAGGATTGATGATCAATGGTGCTAACATATTATCAAGCTAGGGTTTGCTCCTAAGTGACGCTAGTGGATCATATAGGTTTAATTAGAAAGCGAGAGACATGAAATAATGATCACATGTGAATTGGTTTTATTTTAGTAGCTCACAAACATGGATTCATTTGTGGTTAAGTAGGGTTCTATGAGTATAGGTGAAATTCATACAATTATATGAGATAAACAACTAGGGTTTTAGAGTTGGTTCTAATATGGAATGATCCCGTAAAATAATGGGACCAAAGTTCTTACTTATATAAAAACTAAGTTTCTAATTTGTGATACAATTCTTAAATAAGAATTGGTAATAGGTTTGAAATCATTAATAACTTTGCAATAGAAATAATAATGAGTTTAACATTATATTATTTTTAAAAGAATAAAATATAATAAATACTATTAGGGTTTAGGGTTTTAATTAATATTTGAAGTATTGATCAATTAGAATTTTCATATGGTTAAACATAATCAGCAAGAAATATTTGTTGTTTTATATGGCATCTTAAGGTGAAGTAATATTTAATATTTTCTTCATGTGAAGAATTGAAACAAGAATTTATTTATTTAGTTTTTTAGGTTTTAATAATTTAAGATTTAAAATTTGGTCTACTAAAATTTTAGAGGCAATTCATATTGTTGTTCTTTTAATCTTTAAGTATTTGTTTTCTATTTTATTTATTTATAAAGGTCATTTTCTGATACTTAATTCTATTTATGGTTTTTTCTTTTTATCTTCTTAAATGTTTAAAAGGTTTTTCTTTTCTAAAAAAAATTGACCCAATGATTTATTGGGTTGGCCCAATGGCCTGACCAACCAGGCCTGGCCCAAAGGCCCGAGTCGGTTGGGTCTAACCCAACCCGACCCCCACTCTCTCGCTCACTGACTCTCTCTCGTACACGAGGACGACCTCACTCGTTCCCCTCCTGGCGATGGCGCCTATGCCGTTCCGGCCACCACCGCCCGGCCAGCTGCTGGCCGACTCCGGCGCCGCCGCTCGCCCGGAAGCTTCGCCGCCTTTCTTCTTCTTCACCAAAACTTCCTCGCCGCGGCGCCCCGTCGCCCACACCCGGGCGCCCCTCGCGCGAACCCTAGCCGCCTCCTATTACGGCTGCCGCCGGCCGATTCTCGGTGCCGCCGTTGGTCGGCCTTGCTCCACCTCTTCTTGGACTCCAACCCCCTTGCTCGATTTGGCTTTGGTGGTCGTTTTCGTTCGCTCCCGAGCGAAACCCTAGTTTGCCGGGGATGGTTTTGACCGTCGCCGGCCACTTCCAGCGCCGCCAGCTGCCGATGTGCGCCACCGCGACTTCTCCTTCAACCGTCGCCGCCACGATGCCCTTGCTTGTTGTGGTGATGTGCTTGGTGGTGGTGGCATGGTGCTTGGTTAGGGTGCGCTGCTCTGCTACTACTATCCCCTCGACCTTGGCACCGGCGGGACGGTGCCGCGACGCTAACCCCGGCGTCGCCTACCTCGCTACTACCTCCACGGCACTGTGAGCTAAACCCCTCCCCACTCTGCCTATGACCATCTATTGTTGTGCTCATGTGTTGTAACAACATTGCTTAATACTCTAGTGTCCTTGATGATGTGCTGGAGCTAATTTAGGGTGATGCTATGAATCTGCTGCTGACTGTTGTATCTCATATGGAATGATTTAATCATCTAAACACACCTATGGTTTCAGTTATAGTATTACTGATGAAAAATGAATATGCACTACCCAAGTATTTCAGTTTTACTCTGTTTATCTATGCACAAGACCCTGCTTGGGATCATATTATGATAGAGTGGTGCTTTATTTCAATGTAGACATCAAGCTACAAGTACTGTTGCTACCATTTGGGTAGTTTACTTGATGGATTCTTGTGGGCTTATGGGTGTGCTTACAATGCTCTGATTACTGGATTGAGATGGTTCCTTGATCATCTTATTGTTTTAATGGGTTGGAATAAATATCGGTGGATACTGGTACTAAGTAAATGCTTGGACATCTTACTGGACTAATTTTACTTGTGAGCTTATATGCACCTCTAGTGGCTTGGCTGTTATGGAATCTCTAGATCATGTGCATACATGGTCAGGGCTTATGATTTTGTGTTGATGGTGCAAGTGATTATCTCCAGTTCTTTCTCAGATGTATTAGTTGGATTCTTAAACTGATAAGAGCCAGATCTTTTCTTGATTCCCTAGCCCGACCAATGATGCAGAGGCTGAGGCAAAAAACTTGGATAGGAACAGATACTACTGGTACCTTATTTATTTATTCTCCAGGATGATTTTGCGTAGCACCTCTATGCAAGACTGAGAGAAAAATCCATCGAATCCTCCTAGGTGAAAACCTTGTTGAAGGGTGGATGGATCTGATGCTTTGTATTCTTTCCTTTGTTTTGCCTGTTGCTCCTTGTACCTCGGCCTCTTGACTTGGAAAGAAACTCTTTCTGGTGGACAGCTTGTTCCTCCTAGCTGTTTGTGCTTGTTCCAGGCTATATGGTTGTGTTCTTGCTGTTCTAGGAATTTGAGTGATGTGCTGATTTTGCTGGATGGAGTGCTAGGATGGGAGATGAACTGCAGAAATGGACTTGCTGGTGTATGTATCGTATGGTACGGCTGGGCTACTGCTTTGCTTTTGTACTGCTGGACTGTTGTTGTGGTGGTGACAACACACACCCTATCTGTGGTGACCATGCTGCTTGCGGATGGTCCCCACTGTGGGTACAAGTTACCAAGCTGGTACTTCTCCCCTTGTGCAAGACACGGCTGAGATAGATAATGATCACTATTTTCCTTTCTTTTGTGGCTACCACTGTGAGCTTCCTCGTTGGACTCAATAGCTAATACTTATGTGAGATGACTACTTATGGCTTAACAATTTGGTTTCTTAATCCATGTGATTGTTCTCTGTATAGTAAATTTTGCTTAAATATTAATTAAGCTGTTGCTTAATTAACAAGTGGGTTTATATAATATTTGCTTAAGATCATTTTGACTTTTCCATATCAAAAATGATCACTTTAAATAAACTTGTGAGCCTTCATGGTTGCTAGCTAGATTAGAGGGAAATTTTTTAATAGTTGCCTTGTTGCCTCAAATAATGTTGCCTTGTGTCCCCGGTTGCCTTCTTGATCACCTGGTTTTCTATGATAATGCCTCGTTGATGCCAAATGACCCATATGTCCCTTTACATGATCCATTTGTTCATGATGTTGCCTAAGAAAGAATTCCCTCTAATCACCATTTGGGGATCAAGACTAGTTCTTGACTCCCATTGGCTAGTGTCCAAAACTAAAATGTCTCCCAAAATGCGAAGACAAACATTTTAACCTTAACACAACATTTCTTTGTCTATTGTTTATTTTTCTTATTGCAGGGAAAAGAAGAGCAAGAAATGTTAAGAAGATTTAGATTTAGGAATTCTTTTAGTTCCATTTTGTAATCTCATAATTCTTTTGTAACTTGTAATATTTTAATAAGTGTTGTAATAATACTTATGTGAATTGTTATTTGTAATATTTGATTCTCATTTATATTTATATTTACTTTGTATTTATATAATTGATTAGAATTCAAATTCCAATCCAAGATCTTATTTGAATTCTGTCTTTTATATTTGAATTTGAATTCAAACTATTTCCCTCGAAAACATAATAAATTAATAAAGGTCATGTCGAAATTTATCGCACCCACATCGAAGACTAACTCAATTCCACCGATGTAAGATAAACCTCGACCCCTTTGGAGATTTTAAACAAAAGCGCGAAAATTCCCCGGATTTTCTATGCATGAATGCAATGCACACATCTGTTTCCTCTCTTTTTGTAACCCCATTACCTGGGATATTACAGTCTCTACCCCTTAAACTAAACTTCGTCCTCGAAGTTTGATATCTCTCACGTTTCGGAGTGTGGATCTAACTTGTGCAGACTACATCTTTTCTCAAACTCCTTGGTGATCTCACTGGATATAATTGAATATATCTCTTGTCCAGACTCTTCCTGAAATCCATTAGGGTTTGTCTCTGAACATTAGCTCTTACTCCAGTTCTATGATTTTTCTCTGGAATCTAATAATACTTTTCTCTGAACCATGGCTCTAACTTTAATTATTTGATTTCTTTCAACTCTACAAGCTTGTTTCCTTTCTCATTGAAAAATCAATGATTGAGACTTCTTCTAGTGCTACTGGTTTTATTTGAAAGCTAATATGATAATAAACTCCTAATTGTTAAATAGGTCTTTGTTTTCCCTTACTACCAAAACTACAATAATGGTACTTGGTAAGGTACTTTCTATGGAATTGGTCGTGATGGTTTATTTTCCTAAGAATGGATTGGACTCATTTAGTCCATCCAATCATGGTTTATAGTTGATACCTATAACTATTTCAGGTTATTTAGGTTCCATGAAAGGAATCTTTCAAATAGACTTTAGTTTTGGTATGGTCAATCTCCTTCAGTCTTTGGCCTTCTTGAGCTATATTTGGTCTACGGTATTTTCTTCGTCCAACTTCATTTACCTAAATTTACTTGAATTATCGTACTTCTGAGTAAATATTACTCACTTGCTCAAGTTATAGTCATCTTCTTACTTCCTCGAGGTATAAACCTCGGCTTCTGGTCTGACATCCTTCTGAAAGTAATGTTCAACAATCTTATGAAAATAAGATCGAACTTCCTCTCAGTTCAGACCTTCTTCTTCTACCTTACTCAAAATATTGAGTTATTGTACATCCAACTCAATGTTTACTCTACCCCTTAGAGTTTTCTTATGGTGTTCAACTCCTTTTCTTCCAACTCTTGGACTTATGATTAGAATATTGGTCTAGGTCTTGTTTATGATTTATATTCCTTTAAAGTTTCTGCGAAGAATCTTGGTGGTGTATCCACTCAATGGTGGACATCCAATGTGAATCATTTGACTAAATGTTTATAGATCTAGCTATTTGGCTGACAAGATTTTTATTTGTTCACAAAATTTTGTTACAACTAATTAAATCGTGGACTATTTGTAATACCAACTGATACCAGCTGTGGTTATTATACCAACTGTGGCTATTTGATATCTAAAAATGGATTCTATTATAGGTTCTGATCAACTGGACGAGACATCTTCTACTTTATCTCGCAGTATTGATATTATACCAATTGTGGTCTTCTGATATCTACTATGGCCTTCTTATATCTGCTATGGTTTCACATATCATCTTCCTTCATTCAGGGTTTATTTTGCAAGAAAACCACTAGCTGACACTATGAATATAGTATCCTTAGTGATTTCCCATGCATTCCCTTTTCTATATTAACTATGGATCTGCTTGAGCTTCACCATAATCATCATATTTCTCACCTTCATGCTTCTTCTGTACTAAAGTACTCCTCTGTTGAGGCAAAGCATGAGTTTTGGTTGGTACTTCCTTCTAAATATTGTGGTTACTTCCCACAACTTTGTTTCCTTTAGCTGATGAACCTTCATCTTGTCTTCCGAATCTTCAGAATTCGTCACTTCCTCACACGTTTACCATTACCCTCTAGATCTATAGCACCAAGTAAGGACTTGATATTGCAACATGCATTTGCATATCAAAGTCAAACTTCATGTATGGATCTAGTCAAACAATGAAATTCCAATAAAATCCAAGAAGATTCAGCTTTGTGCATATAATACACACCATCATAAGCCTGAATAAAATAGTTGAGTAAGACATCTCTAAACATCAGGCTCTGATGTGTAGTATATAACACCACATAATATAGGTTTATATCGTGATACTTAGCACGAATATAGGGAATTCTACTAGTTGTCTCAATCTTTACCTTACTTGCACATTTGCAATGAGATAAACTTGAAACAAAGTGATCTAGGATAGTTGTGGTTAACCTAATTTGCTTTGGAAGTACTAACTTAGCTTCTATTTTGTTGAGGACTACTTCAATGCTATGTCTGGTTCTAACATCACTATTCTAGACACATAACTATGGAAATATAGCTCATTTACTTCCATATGTTCTTACCATATAACTAGGGTTCTGATGTACTTGACATAGTTCCCATGGTTTTGGAACACAGTTCTTGCACTTTTGTTTAGCACTTGACTTCTTATTGTACTACTCCTAAATATTTATGATGTTCTATTCCATCACATAACGATTCTCAGGTGAATCATATATGATTAACAACTCTACCCTATAGACATATTTTATTCCTATCTCTCTTCCTTACCTCCCATGATTGACTCATCATGGTCTATACTACCTCATATGACTCATAGTTATCACTTACTATCAATTGTTTCACATGTCTAGATAGTTTTACTTATTCATAACTTAACTTGGTCTACATCTTCTATTAGGATATCTTAATTACCTTCATCTCTTGATATTACTCCAATGACAGTTCTGGATAACTCTTACTTAATTATAACATATGTTGGTACACATCTTCCAATAGGATAGCTTCCTTATGGTTGTATCCTCTCTTTGGACTACCATGTATTGTATACCAACTGTGATCTACTCATCTATTGTTTTAAGGACTTAATGGTATACTACATATTTGGGATTAGCTGACTAACTTTACTTTATCTAAGTAAGCTAGGTAAGAAATGTTGACTCAAGTGTGTCAGGATTATTCTCAAGTGAATATCCATCTCAAGTCAAAAGAAGTATTTGGTTTATCTAAAACAACTTCCTATAGACACTACCAATCCTATAGGTCTCATTTAAAGGGTTTTAATCCTAGGTCAAAGCATTTGCTCTGATACCAACTGTGGTGACCCGGCATACCACTGCATGGTGTAGTATGCAAGTCTGATATAACACCAATGAAACACCGTTCCACTAGTATTATATCGCTCGAGTGGTACAACGAAACATATGCGGGTCCAAGGTATGTCTATAGAATTACAACGTTGACTCTCGTTACATAAGATCATCACAGCCTCCTATTTTACAATGAGGTAAAACGGCAAATAAACTCCAAAAGAACGACTCGTAGTCTAATTCTATCACGAACTCTATTTGTAGAGTATTTGACTAGCTATAGGGGCTATGAATAGATTCTAGCTAAATAGGATCTAGGTTCAGGACTCTAGTTCCCTTCTATGGCTAAACTAAGTTTTCTCCTTGTTGGATGTGGTATCTGACTCCTCTGACAGGGTCCTGTCTCTTAAAGTAGTTGTTGACTCCTCGGCCTTCGAGTTGCACTGTAGATCCTCCTTCAATGCCTCCATATCTAAGCAGGGGATTTAAGAGTGGGATGAGTATGAGCGTACTCAACAAGTTCATTATAGGAAAGAGGTGTTTAATGCACTAGCTACAGCATTAGACCAGAAAGTCTAATACCAATGCAGGTTTTCATAATCATTTCTTCAAAAGGTTGCTTTTATTCGGAAGAACTATGTCCGTCGGCCTTCACCGGTTTACTAGAACTTCATGGAGCTCCTTTCCGGCCGCGTTCGCGATTCCATATCCCGGAACGAGGAGTGACAGGTCACGGTTCTTTACACTCTGCAGAGGTGTGTTGCTTTACCCATAAGAGATCTTAACCTTGGTGCCAACCGAGTCTAGTTCTCGTCCACACTTCCTTTGGTGTGAGGCCCGGTATAAGGTCTATCCAATCATGTTCCTCCGCTACCTCGAACACCCACCCTTTGTTGCATGCCCCGACCCTGGGTCCTCGCCGGTCCCATTATTCCCACTCACGGGTGGACCCCGACCACGACGACAATTTGGGATCGAACCAAACTCCTTCGCCGGTAGCTGCAACCCATCATAGACCACAATACCGTGGGGACTTAAGGCTTCCCCGACCAACCGCTTGCACTTCGAGCGACAAGTGTCTACGGACTATGCCGTGGGGACTTAAGGCTTCCCCAGCCAACCGCTTGCCCCGACGGATACAAGTGTCTACGGTAAAGCGCATCCGTTGATGAACGAGAGGTGGAAACACTTTTGACTACTCCGTCCCACTCCGGATCTTATGGTTAACACGGGTATTACGGCACAAGAATCACTGGCGACATTTGTTGTTTAATCCTAGATGGATATAAACCCGTGCAATGGAACCTCCACCATATCAACACATTCCATGGTTCCATTGCCCACCACATAGTCATATTCATAGTTATGAAAATAGTGGTTTTGGTTTTTATGCAATAGTGATAAATATAGTACTTTGCAAGTAATTTGGTAAAAATACTCAAATGACATGAGCAAGCGATGAACTTGCCTTTCTTGACTGCAAGATTATGCAGGCAAGGTCTTCGATACGCAATAACTCCAAATTCTGAAATAGCATCATCGTCCGGTAAGGACGATGTTTAAAAGATTGGCAAGGATGCTATAATGCATAGTATGAGATGCAATCGTCCCGAGCGTAACCTAATCCCGATGATTTAGGATTGATGAGTTGTAAAGATTTCTTTAGGGTGTGTTGCACTTTTAGAATGGTTCTCAAACAAGGTTATTATTAGGGTTGGTGATATTAATAGCATAAACAAGTAATATAATGTATTATAACAAGCATACACATAAAGGAATATTGATTGCATAATAAATCAAGAGTAGTTGCCCATTTTAAGTTCTACATGACATGGTTGATGATTGTTTATATTATACTTCAAAAGAATAACTTTTGAAGAACATGTTCTTTAATGAAGAACAAGTATAATAATTAGGTTTGTGGGTTCTAGGGTTTAACTATGGTTTTCATCTGGTTTCTAGGGTCAGTATTAGATTCATTTAGTTCCCCAATAGGAACTAGTTGGGTTCTTAAACAGAATTGGTCTATATGTAGCAAGTATTAGCAGGTTTATTACTATGGTTGATTATGGGTAACATATTAAAGAGTGATGGTCAAAGTGTTGCTATAAGTTAGGGTTACGATGGCTTCACATTTGCTTCACTAAGTAATGATTAATGGCTTCCAAACTAGAGGGTTTATCACTTCCTGAATAGGGTTCAGTGGAATAGGAGCATGTGATGTGTATTACTACCAATATTGGTACTATGGTTCATCATTATGGTTTTACTAGGGTTTGATGGTTGGGGTTGATCCTAATGGTGTGGTATGTAGGATTGATGATCAATGGTGCTAACATATTATCAAGCTAGGGTTTGCTCCTAAGTGACGCTAGTGGATCATATAGGTTTAATTAGAAAGCAGAGACATGAAATAATGATCACATGTGAATTGGTTTTATTTTAGTAGCTCACAAACATGGATTCATTTGTGGTTAAGTAGGGTTCTATGAGTATAGGTGAAATTCATACAATTATATGAGATAAACAACTAGGGTTTTAGAGTTGGTTCTAATATGGAATGATCCTGTAAAATAATGGGACCAAAGTTCTTACTTATATAAAAACTAGGTTTCTAATTTGTGATACAATTCTTAAATAAGAATTGGTAATAGGTTTGAAATCATTAATAACTTTGCAATAGAAATAATAATGAGTTTAACATTATATTATTTTTAAAAGAATAAAATATAATAAATACTATTAGGGTTTAGGGTTTTAATTAATATTTGAAGTATTGATCAATTAGAATTTTCATATGGTTAAACATAATCAGCAAGAAATATTTGTTGTTTTATATGGCATCTTAAGGTGAAGTAATATTTAATATTTTCTTCATGTGAAGAATTGAAACAAGAATTTATTTATTTAGTTTTTTAGGTTTTAATAATTTAAGATTTAAAATTTGGTCTACTAAAATTTTAGAGGCAATTCATATTGTTGTTCTTTTAATCTTTAAGTATTTGTTTTCTATTTTATTTATTTATAAAGGTCATTTTCTCGATACTTAATTCTATTTATGGTTTTTTCTTTTTATCTTCTTAAATGTTTAAAAGGTTTTTCTTTTCTAAAAAAAATTGACCCAATGATTTATTGGGTTGGCCCAATGGCTCTGACCAACCGAGCCTGGCCCAAAGGCCCGAGTCGGTTGGGTCTAACCCAACCCGACCCCCACTCTCTCGCTCACTGACTCTCTCTCGTACACGAGGACGACCTCACTCGTTCCCCTCCTGGCGATGGCGCCTATGCCGTTCCGGCCACCACCGCCCGGCCAGCTGCTGGCCGACTCCGGCGCCGCCGCTCGCCCAGGAAGCTTCGCCGCCTTTCTTCTTCTTCACCAAAACTTCCTCGCCGCGGCGCCCCTGTCGCCCACACCCAGGCGCCCCTCTGTGAACCCTAGCCGCCTCCTATTACGGCTGCCGCCGGCCGATTCTGGTGCCGCCGTTGGTCGGCCTTGCTCCACCTCTTCTTGGACTCCAACCCCCCTTGCTCGATTTGGCTTTGGTGGTCGTTTTCGTTCGCTCCCGAGCAGAAACCCTAGTTTGCCGGGGATGGTTTTGACCGTCGCCGGCCACTTCCAGCGCCGCCAACTGCCGATGTGCGCCACCGCGACTTCTCCTTCAACCGTCGCCGCCACGATGCCCTTGCTGTTGTGGTGATGTGCTGGTGGTGGTGGCATGGTGCTGGTTAGGGTGCGCTGCTGCTACTACTATCCCCTCGACCTTGGCGCCGGCGGGACGGTGCCGCGACGCAACCCCGGCGTCGCCTACCTCGCTACTACCTCCACGGCACTGTGAGCTAAACCCCTCCCCACTCTGCCTATGACCATCTATTGTTGTGCTCATGTGTTGTAACAACATTGCTTAATACTCTAGTGTCCTTGATGATGTGCTGGAGCTAATTTAGGGTGATGCTATGAATCTGCTGTTGACTGTTGTATCTCATATGGAATGATTTAATCATCTAAACACACCTATGGTTTCAGTTATAGTATTACTGATGAAAAATGAATATGCACTACCCAAGTATTTCAGTTTTACTCTGTTTATCTATGCACAAGACCCTGCTTGGGATCATATTATGATAGAGTGGTGCTTTATTTCAATGTAGACATCAAGCTACAAGTACTGTTGCTACCATTTGGGTAGTTTACTTGATGGATTCTTGTGGGCTTATGGGTGTGCTTACAATGCTCTGATTACTGGATTGAGATGGTTCCTTGATCATCTTATTGTTTCAATGGGTTGGAATAAATATCGGCGGATACTGGTACTAAGTAAATGCTTGGACATCTTACTGGACTAATTTTACTTGTGAGCTTATATGCACCTCTAGTGGCTTGGCTGTTATGGAATCTCTAGATCATGTGCATACATGGTCAGGGCTTATGATTTTGTGTTGATGGTGCAAGTGATTATCTCCAGTTCTTTCTCAGATGTATTAGTTGGATTCTTAAACTGATAAGAGCAGATCTTTTCTTGATTCCCTAGCCCGACCAATGATGCAGAGGCTGAGGCAAAAAACTTGGATAGGAACAGATACTACTGGTACCTTATTTATTTATTCTCCAGGATGATTTTGCGTAGCACCTCTATGCAAGACCGAGAGAAAAATCCATCGAATCCTCCTAGGTGAAAACCTTGTTGAAGGGTGGATGGATCTGATGCTTTGTATTCTTTCCTTTGTTTTGCCTGTTGCTCCTTGTACCTCGGCCTCTTGACTTGGAAAGAAACTCTTTCTGGTGGACAGCTTGTTCCTCCTAGCTATTTGTGCTTGTTCCAGGCTATATGGTTGTGTTCTTGCTGTTCTAGGAATTTGAGTGATGTGCTGATTTTGCTGGATGGAGTGCTAGGATGGGAGATGAACTGCAGAAATGGACTTGCTGGTGTATGTATCGTATGGTACGGCTGGGCTACTGCTTTGCTTTTGTACTGCTGGACTGTTGTTGTGGTGGTGACAACACACACCCTATCTGTGGTGACCATGCTGCTTGCAGATGGTCCCCAGCTGTGGGTACAAGTTACCAAGCTGGTACTTCTCCCCTTGTGCAAGACACGGCTGAGATAGATAATGATCACTATTTTCCTTTCTTTTGTGGCTACCACTGTGAGCTTCCTCGTTGGACTCAATAGCTAATACTTATGTGAGATGACTACTTATGGCTTAACAATTTGGTTTCTTAATCCATGTGATTGTTCTCTGTATAGTAAATTTTGCTTAAATATTAATTAAGCTGTTGCTTAATTAACAAGTGGGTTTATATAATATTTGCTTAAGATCATTTTGACTTTTCCATGTCAAAAATGATCACTTTAAATAAACTTGTGAGCCTTCATGGTTGCTAGCTAGATTAGAGGGAAATTTTTTAATAGTTGCCTTGTTGCCTCAAATAATGTTGCCTTGTGTCCCTGGTTGCCTTCTTGATCACTGGTTTTCTATGATAATGCCTCGTTGATGCCAAATGACCCATATGTCCCCTTACATGATCCATTTGTTCATGATGTTGCCTAAGAAAGAATTCCCTCTAATCACCATTTGGGGATCAAGACTAGTTCTTGACTCCCATTGGCTAGTGTCCAAAACTAAAATGTCTCCCAAAATGCGGAGACAAACATTTTAACCTTAACACAACATTTCTTTGTCTATTGTTTATTTTTCTTATTGCAGGGAAAAGAAGAGCAAGAAATGTTAAGAAGATTTAGATTTAGGAATTCTTTTAGTTCCATTTTGTAATCTCATAATTCTTTTGTAACTTGTAATATTTTAATAAGTGTTGTAATAATACTTATGTGAATTGTTATTTGTAATATTTGATTCTCATTTATATTTATATTTACTTTGTATTTATATAATTGATTAGAATTCAAATTCCAATCCAAGATCTTATTTGAATTCTGTCTTTTATATTTGAATTTGAATTCAAACTATTTCCCTCGAAAACATAATAAATTAATAAAGGTCATGTCGAAATTTATCGCACCCACATCGAAGACTAACTCAATTCCACCGATGTAAGATAAACCTCGACCCCTTTGGAGATTTTAAACAAAAGCGCGAAAATTCCCCGGATTTTCTATGCATGAATGCAATGCACACATCTGTTTCCTCTCTTTTTGTAACCCCATTACCTGGGATATTACGGTCTCTACCCCTTAAACTAAACTTCGTCCTCGAAGTTTGATATCTCTCACGTTTCGGAGTGTGGATCTGACTTGTGCAGACTACATCTTTTCTCAAACTCCTTGGTGATCTCACTGGATATAATTGAATATATCTCTTGTCCAGACTCTTCCTGAAATCCATTAGGGTTTGTCTCTGAACATTAGCTCTTACTCCAGTTCTATGATTTTTCTCTCGGAATCTAATAATACTTTTCTCTCGAACCATGGCTCTAACTTTAATTATTTGATTTCTTTCAACTCTACAAGCTTGTTTCCTTTCTCATTGAAAAATCAATGATTGAGACTTCTTCTAGTGCTACTT
This sequence comes from Lolium rigidum, assembly GCF_022539505.1. Classification (NCBI taxonomy): domain Eukaryota; kingdom Viridiplantae; phylum Streptophyta; class Magnoliopsida; order Poales; family Poaceae; genus Lolium; species Lolium rigidum. The sequence goes on along the minus strand of NC_061511.1, from coordinate 217,196,908 downwards.
GGTTTTATTTGAAAGCTAATATGATAATAAACTCCTAATTGTTAAATAGGTCTTTGTTTTCCCTTACTACCAAAACTACAATAATGGTACTTGGTAAGGTACTTTCTATGGAATTGGTCGTGATGGTTTATTTTCCTAAGAATGGATTGGACTCATTTAGTCCATCCAATCATGGTTTATAGTTGATACCTATAACTATTTCAGGTTATTTAGGTTCCATGAAAGGAATCTTTCAAATAGACTTTAGTTTTGGTATGGTCAATCTCCTTCAGTCTTTGGCCTTCTTGAGCTATATTTGGTCTACGGTATTTTCTTCGTCCAACTTCATTTACCTAAATTAGGAGTTTTAGGTAAATCTGCAAATAAACTCCAGAAGAACGACTCGTAGTCTAATCCTATCACGAACTCTATTTGTAGAGTATTTGACTAGCTATAGAGGCTATGAATAGATTCTAGCTAAGTAGGAGCTAAGTATAGGAAGCTAGTTCCCTTCTATGGCTAAACTAGGTTTTCTCCTTATTGGATGTGTAACTGACTCCTCTGACAGGGTCCTGTCTCTTGAAGTAGTTGTTGACTCCTCGGTCTTCGAGTTGCACTGTAGATCCTCCTTCGATGCCTCCATATCTAAGCAGGGGATTTAAGAGTGGGATGAGTACGAGCGTACTCAACAAGTTCATTATAGGAAAGAGGTGTTTAATGCACTAGCTACAGCATTAGACCAGAAAGTCTAATACCAATGCAGGTTTTGATAAACATTTCTTCAAGAGATTGCTTTTATTTCAAAGAGCTATGTCCGTCAGCCTTCACCGGTTTACTAGAACTTCATGGAGCTCCTTTCCGGCAGCGTTCGCAGTTCCTCAATCCCGGAACAGGGAGTGACAGGTCACGGTTCTTTACACTCTGCAGAGGTGTGTTGCTTTACCCATAAGAGATCTTAACCTTGGTGCCAACCGAGCCGCGAGCTCGTCCACACTTCCTATGGTGTGAGGCCCGGTATAAGGTCTAGCCAATCATGTTCCTCCGCTACCTCGAACACCCACCCTTTGTTGCATGCCCCGACCCAGGGTCCTCGCCGGTCCCATTATTCCCACTCACGGGTGGACCCCGACCACGACGACAGTTTGGGATCGAACCAAACTCCTTCGCCGGTAGCTGCAACCCATCATAGACCGCAATACCGTGGGGACTTAAGGCTTCCCCAGCCAACCGCTTGCACTTCGAGCGACAAGTGTCTATGGACTATGCCGTGGGGACTTAAGGCTTCCCCAGCCAACCGCTTGCCCTGACAGATACAAGTGTCTACGGTAAAGCGCATCCGTTGATGAACGAGAGGTGGAAACACTTTTGACTACTCCGTCCCACTCCGGATCTTATGGTTAACATGGGTATTACGGCACAAGAATCATCGGCGACATTTGTTGTTTAATCCTAGATGGATATAACCCTTGCAATGGAACCTCCACCATATCAATACAATCCATGGTTCCATTGCCCACCACATAGTCATATTCATAGTTATGAAAGTAGTGGTTTTGATTTTTATGCAATAGTGATAACCATAATACTTTGCAAGTAATTTGATAGAAATACTCAAATGACATGAGCAAGTGATGAACTTGCCTTTCTTGACTGCAAGATTATGCAGGCAAGGTCTTCGATACGCAATAACTCCAAATTCTGAAATAGCATCATCGTCCGGTAAGGACGATGTTTAAAAGAGTGGCAAAGATGCAATAATGCATAAGTATGAGATGCAATTGCTCTAAGCGTGATCTAACCCCGATGATTTAGGATCAGTGAGTTGTAATGATTGGTTCAGGGTGTGTTGTACTTTTAGAGTGATTCACAAACAAGGTTCTTATTAAGGATTGGTTGGTTGATATCATAAACAGGTGTTGTAATATATCATAATAATAATACGAATTGCACACAACAATAACATTTGGTATAACATTAACATGTAATGAATAGTGGTTGGTTTTAGCACTATATGGCATGGTTAATGATTAATTATCATATACTTTAAAAGAATAACTTTTGAAGAACATGTTCTTTAATAAAGAACAGGTATGATAATTAAGTGGGTGGTTTTCTATGGTTGACTATGGCTTCATGTAGTTGCTGGAATAGGTATTGGATGCATCCCAACAAAGTTGGATTCATCAACACCTAGGGCTTGTAGGGTTAAGATAAGCCTAGGCATCCTAAGAAATTTATTATACATGGTGATTGTCAAGGTGGGTTTATCTTGCTAGTGATAGCTGGCTAGGGTTTATAGGTCCTTATAAGCAGGGTTGATGATGATTTCTTATCTTCTTCAAAAGAATAACTTTTGAAGAACATACTTCTTAATTAATAAGAAGTATTACAATTAAGGTTAAGGTTGTCTAGGATTTACTGTTGGTTCTGTTAAGTAAGGAATAATTGGCTTCTAAAATAGGATGGTTGATAATTGGTATCTGATACGTCTCCGACGTATCGATAATTTCTTATGTTCCATGCCACATTATTGATGTTATCTACATGTTTTATGCACACTTTATGTCATATTCGTGCATTTTCTGGAACTAACCTATTAACAAGATGCCGAAGTGCCGATTCTTGTTTTCTCGCTGTTTTTGGTTTCAGAAATCCTAGTAAGGAAATATTCTCGGAATTGGACGAAATCAAAGCCCAGGGGCCTATTTTCTCACGAAGCTTCCGGAAGTCCGAAGGAGAGACGAAGAGGGGCCACGGAGGGGCCACACCCTAGGGCGGCGCGGCCCCCCTTGGCCGCGCGGCCCCGTGGTGTGGGGCCCCCGTGCCGCCTCTTGACCTGCCCTTTCGCCTATAAAAAGTCTCCGTGACGAAAACCCCGGTACCGAGAACCACGATACGGAAAACCTTCCGGAGACGCCGCCGCCGCCGATCCCATCTCGGGGGATCCAGGAGATCGCCTCCGGCACCTCGCCGGAGAGGGGAATCATCTCCCGGAGGACTCTACGCCGCCATGGTCGCCTCCGGTGTGATGTGTGAGTAGTCTACCCCTGGACTATGGGTCCATAGCAGTAGCTAGATGGTTGTCTTCTCCCCATTGTGCTATCATTGTCGGATCTTGTGAGCTGCCTAACATGATCAAGATCATCTATCCGTAATTCTATATGTTGCGTTTGTTGGGATCCGATGAATAGAGAATACTTGTTATGTTGATTATCAAAGCTATGCTTATGTGTTGTTTATGATCTTGCATGCTCTCCGTTATTAGTAGATGCTCCGGCCAAGTTGATGCTAGTAACTCCAAGAGGGAGTATTTATGCTCGATAGTGGGTTCATGCCTCTGTGAATCTGGAGGAGTGACAAGAACCACTAAGGTTATGGATGTGCTTGTTGCCACTAGGGATAAAACATTAGTGCTATGTTCAAGGATGTAGTCACTAGTTACATTACGCGCAATACTTAATGCAATTGTCTCGTTGTTAGCAACTTAATACCGGAGGGGTTCGGATGATAACCTCGAAGGTGGACTTTTTAGGCATAGATGCGATTGGATGGCGGTCTATGTACTTTGTCGTAATGCCCAATTAAATCTCACTATACTCATCATGATATGTATGTGCATGGTCATGCTCTCTTTATTTGTCAATTGCCCAACTGTAATTTGTTCACCCAACATGCTGTTCGTCTTATGGGAGAGACACCTCTAGTGAACTGTGGACCCCGGTCCAATTCTCTTTACTCGAAATACAATCTACTCGCAATACTTGTTCTACTCGTTTTCTCGCAAACAATCATCTTCCACACAATACGGTTAATCCTTTGTTACAGCAAGCCGGTGAGATTGACAACCTCACTGTTTCGTTGGGGCAAAGTACTTTGGTTGTGTTGTGCAGGTTCCACGTTGGCGCCGGAATCCCTGGTGTTGCGCCGCACTACATCCCGCCGCCATCAACCTTCAACGTGCTTCTTTGCTCCTCCTGGTTCGATAAACCTTGGTTTCTTTCTGAGGGAAAACTTGCTGCTGTGCGCATCATACCTTCCTCTTGGGGTTCCCAACGAACGTGTGAGTTACACGCCATCAAGCTCTTTTTCTGGCGCCGTTGCCGGGGAGATCAAGACACGCTGCAAGGGGAGTCTCCACTTCTCAATCTCTTTACTTTGTTTTTGTCTTGCTTAGTTTTATTTACTACTTTGTTTGCTGCACTAAATCAAAATACAAAAAAATTAGTTGCTAGTTTTACTTTATTTGCTATCTTGTTTGCTATATCAAAAACACAAAAAAATTAGTTTACTTGCATTTACTTTATCTAGTTTGCTTTATTTACTGCTACTAAAATGAGTAATCCTGAAGTTGAAGTTCGCACGTTTAAGCAACGAGGGGGAGAATGTTTGAGAGATGCTTGGTATAGAATTAGCGATGCTCATAATAGATGCACTAAGAAGCACTCCACCATTATTTTACTCAGGAATTTTTATGTTGGTATATCTAGCTGGAATAGATATGTTCTTGATAGTCTCGCAAAAGGTGACTTCCTAAGTACTCCTGCATTAGAAGCTAGTTGCATTATTGAGAGCTTATTTGGAATACCCCCTGTTGATAAAGTTAAAACTGAAATCTCTCTTGAAGACGTTATGAAAAAATTGGAAACCATAGAGAAAATTTTTCCAAGTATTGAAGCTAAATTGGAAATATTACTTGATAAAACTGATGAACTTGATAAATCCTTAGGAGGAATTGATGAAAGAATTAGTGTCCTAGGAACTAATGCTGACCATGATGATCAAATCAATAGGATTGATGAACTTGAAAAAGCTATGGGAACCTTGGGTTCAACATTTTCTTCTCTTAAATATAAGGAGAAAGCTTATGTGGGTAAGGAGCAAAAGTTTATGTATGCCTCTAAAGTGCCTAGACCAAAGAAGTATTATTATAGACCTAAAATTGACAAAGCCCTTAGTACCACTATGGATGGGGGACCTCATGATAACGATGCACCATCTCTTGATAATACTTGATACACACTTTCTGCGCCTAGCTGAAAGGCGTTAAAGAAAAGCGCTTATGGGAGACAACCCATGTTTTTACCTACAGTACTTTGTTTTTATTTTGTGTCTTGGAAGTTGTTTACTACTGTAGCAACCTCTCCTTATCTTAGTTTTGTGTTTTGTTGTGCCAAGTTAAGCCGTTGATAGAAAAGTAAGTACTAGATTTGGATTACTGCACAGTTCCAGATTTCTTTGCTGTCACGAATCTGGGTCCACCTCCCTGTAGGTAACTCAGAAAATTAAGCCAATTTACGTGCATGATCCTCAGATATGTACGCAACTTTCATTCAATTTGAGCATTTTCATTTGAGCAAGTATGGTGCCATTTTAAAATTCGTCAATACGAACTGTTCTGTTTTGACAGATTCTGCCTTTTATTTCGCATTGCCTCTTTCGCTATGTTGGATGAATTTCTTTGATCCACTAATGTCCAGTAGCATTATGCAATGTCCAGAAGTGTTAAGAATGATTGTGTCACCTCTGAATATGTCAATTTATATTGCGCACTAACCCTCTAATGAGTTGTTTCGAGTTTGGTGTGGAGGAAGTTTTCAAGGATCAAGAGAGGAGTATGATGCAACATGATCAAGGAGAGTGAAAGCTCTAAGCTTGGGGATGCCCCGGTGGTTCACCCCTGCATATATCAAGAAGACTCAAGCGTCTAAGCTTGGGGATGCCCAAGGCATCCCCTTCTTCATCGACAACATTATCAGGTTCCTCCCCTGAAACTATATTTTTATTCCATCACATCTTATGTGCTTTTTCTTGGAGCGTCGGTTTGTTTTTTGTTTTGTTTGAATAAAATGGATCCTAGCATTCACTTTATGGGAGAGAGACACGCTCCGCTGTAGCATATGGACAAGTATGTCCTTGGTTTCTACTCATAGTATTCATGGCGAAGTTTCTCCTTCGTTAAATGGTTATATAGTTGGAATTGGAAAATGATACATGTAGTAATTGCTATAAATGTCTTGGGTAATGTGATACTTGGCAATTGTTGTGCTCATGTTTAAGCTCTTGCATCATATGCTTTGCACCCATTAATGAAGAAATACATAGAGCATGCTAAAATTTGGTTTGCATATTTGGTTTCTCTAAGGTCTAGATAATTTCTAGTATTGAGTTTGAACAATAAGGAAGACGGTGTAGAGTCTTATAATGTTTTCAATATGTCTTTTATGTGAGTTTTGCTGCACCGGTTCATCCTTGTGTTTGTTTCAAATAAGCCTTGCTAGCCTAAACCTTGTATCGAGAGGGAATACTTCTCATGCATCCAAAATACTTGAGCCAACCACTATGCCATTTGTGTCCACCATACCTACCTACTACATGGTATTTTCCGCCATTCCAAAGTAAATTGCTTGAGTGCTACCTTTAAAATTCCATCATTCACCTTTGCAATATATAGCTCATGGGACAAATAGCTTAAAAACTATTGTGGTATTGAATATGTAATTATGCACTTTATCTCTTATTAAGTTGCTTGTTGTGCGATAACCATGTTCACTGGGGACGCCATCAACTACTCTTTGTTGAATTTCATGTGAGTTGCTATGCATGTCCGTCTTGTCTGAAGTAAGAGAGATCTACCACCATATGGTTAAGCATGCATATGTTAGAGAAGAACATTGGGCCGCTAACTAAAGCCATGCTCCATGGTGGAAGTTTCAGTTTTGGACAACAATCCTCAAATCTCAAATGAGAAAATTATTAATTGTTGTTATATGCTTATGCATAAAAGAGGAGTCCATTATCTCGTTGTCTATGTTGTCCCGGTATGGATGTCTAAGTTGAAGAATAATCAATAGCGAGAAATCCAATGCGAGCTTTCTCCTTAGACCTTTGTACGAGCGGCATAGAGGTACCCCTTTGTGACACTTGGTAAAAACAATGCATTGTGATGATCCGGTAGTCCAAGCTAATTAGGACAAGGTGCGGGCACTATTAGTACACTATGCATGAGGCTTGCAACTTATAAGATATGATGCATATGCTTTATTACTACCGTTGACAAAATTGTTTCATGTTTTCAAAATCAAAGCTCTAGCACAAATATAGCAATCGATGCTTTTCCTCTATGAGGACCATTCTTTTACTTTCAATGTTGAGTCAGTTCACCTATTTCTCTCCACCTCAAGAAGCAAACACTTGTGTGAACTGTGCATTGATTCCTACATACTTGCTTATTGCACTTATTATATTACTCTATGTTGACAATATCCATGAGATATACATGTTACAAGTTGAAAGCAACCGCTGAAACTTAATCTTCTTTTGTGTTGCTTCAATATCTCTACTTTGAATTATTGCTTTATGAGTTAACTCTTATGCAAGACTTATTGATGCTTGTCTTGAAGTGCTATTCATGAAAAGTCTTTGCTATATGATTCACTTGTTTACTCATGTCATATACATTGTTTTGATCGCTGCATTCACTACATATGCTTTACAAATAGTATGATCAAGATTATGATGGCATGTCACTCCAGTAAATTATCCGTGTTATCGTTTTACCCGCTCGGGACGAGCAGAACTAAGCTTGGGGATGCTGATACGTCTCCGACGTATCGATAATTTCTTATGTTCCATGCCACATTATTGATGTTATCTACATGTTTTATGCACACTTTATGTCATATTCGTGCATTTTCCGGAACTAACCTATTAACAAGATGCCGAAGTGCCGATTGTCGTTTTCTGCTGTTTTTGGTTTCAGAAATCCTAGTAAGGAAATATTCTCGGAATTGGACGAAATCAAAGCCCGGGGGCCTATTTTCTCACGAAGCTTCCAGAAGTCCGAAGGAGAGACGAAGAGGGGCCACGGAGGGGCCACACCCTAGGGCGGCGTGGCCCCCCAATTGGCCGCGCGGCCCTGTGGTGTGGGGCCCCCGTGCCGCCTCTTGACCTGCCCTTTCGCCTATAAAAAGTCTCCGTGACGAAAACCCCAGTACCGAGAACCACGATACGGAAAACCTTCCAGAGACGCCTTCGCCGCCGATCCCATCTCGGGGGATCCAGGAGATCGCCTCCGGCACCCTGCCGGAGAGGGGAATCATCTCCCGGAGGACTCTACGTCGCCATGGTCGCCTCCGGTGTGATGTGTGAGTAGTCTACCCCTGGACTATGGGTCCATAGCAGTAGCTAGATGGTTGTCTTCTCCCCATTGTGCTATCATTGTCGGATCTTGTGAGCTGCCTAACATGATCAAGATCATCTATCCGTAATTCTATATGTTGCGTTTGTTGGGATCCGATGAATAGAGAATACTTGTTATGTTGATTATCAAAGCTATGCTTATGTGTTGTTTATGATCTTGCATGCTCTCCGTTATTAGTAGATGCTCTGGCCAAGTTGATGCTAGTAACTCCAAGAGGGAGTATTTATGCTCGATAGTGGGTTCATGCCTCCGTGAATCTGGAGGAGTGACAAGAACCACTAAGGTTATGGATGTGCTCGTTGCCACTAGGGATAAAACATTAGTGCTATGTTCAAGGATGTAGTCACTAGTTACATTACGCGCAATACTTAATGCAATTGTCTCGTTGTTAGCAACTTAATACCGGAGGGGTTCGGATGATAACCTCGAAGGTGGACTTTTTAGGCATAGATGCAGCTTGGATGGCGGTCTATGTACTTTGTCGTAATGCCCAATTAAATCTCACTATACTCATCATGATATGTATGTGCATGGTCATGCTCTCTTTATTTGTCAATTGCCCAACCGTAATTTGTTCACCCAACATGCTCGTTCGTCTTATGGGAGAGACACCTCTAGTGAACCGTGGACCCCGGTCCAATTCTCTTTATCGAAATACAATCTACTCGCAATACTTGTTCTACTGTTTTCTCGCAAACAATCATCTTCCACACAATACGGTTAATCCTTTGTTACAGCAAGCCGGTGAGATTGACAACCTCACTCGTTTCGTTGGGGCAAAGTACTTTGGTTGTGTTGTGCAGGTTCCACGTTGGCGCCGGAATCCCCGGTGTTGCGCCGCACTACATCCCGCCGCCATCAACCTTCAACGTGCTTCTTGGCTCCTCCTGGTTCGATAAACCTTGGTTTCTTTCTGAGGGAAAACTTGCTGCTGTGCGCATCATACCTTCCTCTTGGGGTTCCCAACGAACGTGTGAGTTACACGCCATCAGTATCCAACACTAGTAGGGTTTAGTGGAGTAGGTAATATAATACAAAATAGTAGGTGTAGTTGCTATTAGGGTTCATCACAATGGTGTGATGCTAATTATGGATAACTAAGGATGGTGGTCTTTGGAATAGGAACTAGGGTTTTATTCTTGGTTGACCTCGCTTGATTAGTTAGGTCTGATGAGGATGAACACATGGGATACTCATATATTAGTGATAGGTCTTCTACATTTTATGTGTACAAGACAAGTATTTAGTTGCTACTATGGTTCTATGATTTGGAATAAGGTACCATAATCACATGCTCTAACCTAGGGTTTAGGTTAGGAGCAATTTAGGGTTCACATGTAATTGTTGAACTAGGGTTCCTAGTTGAATTAGGGTTTTTGGTTTCATATGAAATGATAGGGTTGGAATATCATTCCATATGGAATTAGGGTTTGCTATTTACCACATAGTTCTAGGATTAATAACTTCATTTTTAAAGTTGAAGTTATTAGTAACTTGGAGATAAAAATAATACTGAATTTGACATTTTATTATTTTTAAACAATTTAATAATTAAGGTAATTATTAATTAGGGTTTTAATTTCCACTAATAAAGATTTAACAAAATAACAAATAAAGAAAAATAGTTTTAATGTTTTTCTTTATTTTTCTTACTTGGTTTTTGTTTATTTTAGAAGGTTTTACTATTTATTGAATTTTAATTCAATTTAGGATTAAAGAAAAGGCTTAATTAACAAGTATTAAATAATTGAATTTTATTAAAAATATAATTTTCATTTTATATTTTTATTGGATAGATTTTTCTTTTATAAGAATTTTGATATCTTATTTGTATTTTTCTGAGTTTTTATGAATTTTCTACAAATTTACAAAGTTTCAGTAATTAAATAGGATTTGAAATTAAACAGCGAATTACTAAATGCACCCGGGCTATTCTACTCTCGCCACCGATAGGTGGGCCTTGGCCACGTCAACCGCCACGTTGGCGGTTGATCGGGTCGAAATCTTCGACGTGGCCGGGAAGCTCTCGGCCGGCGGCCAGTTCCCGACGACGACGGCGATTCGGGGCTCCCGCGAACGGACTACGCACTCTAATCGAACCAGCACGCCAAGGCAAACCATATGGTGGCGGCGCTGCTCCAAAATGGTCGCCGGAGCTCGCTCGCCGGCGAGGCCGAGCGGCGAGCTCCCGGACCAATGGTGCAGGGCATGCTCGAGGGCGTAATAGGGAAAGATAAGGGGTGCTTGAGCACCGGCGACTTACCCTGAGCACGTTGAGCATGACGGCGAGGGAGATGGGGGCGTGTATCGCCGGATTTCATGGCTCCGGGCGTCGGAGGAATGAGGTCGAGGGAGATGCTCTGGAGCTCCCTAGTTCAATTCCTTGTGCCAGAAGAGCAAGGAGAGGTTGGCGATGTCGATGGCGTCCTCGCCGAGGCACGGGGAGGTCCACAACGACGGCGGTAATGGTGGCCGGTTGTATTAGGGTTTCAATTTGGGGGCGAAATTGGGGCCAGAGAGGAAGAAATTCGAGACGAGGCTCGTCCTGGAGCTTTTATACGGCCTGGGTGTGTGCCTCGTCACGCCTTCGGACGAGGAGATGCTGCCAGCGACGAGGGGAAGAGAAGCACGTCGTCGTGCTGTCCTCCTCGAGCGCCAGAGAGGATGAGGATGACCCTCTCCTCTGTTTTTTAAGCGAAGGGGTATGTTGGGCTGACCTGGGCCGTGTTGGGCTGGGATTTGCTGGGCTGCTGGTGGGCTTGGCCGAACAGGTAGGGTCTGGTAAGCCCCTTTTCTATTTTCTCTTTTCTTTTCTGTTTACAATTCTGTTTTTAATTTTCCATTTGAATTTCAGATCTGAATTCTGTTATTTTTGCAGGTTTCACAATTGTTAATTTCATCAAGGTTTACTATCCTGACTATTACGTTATGATCCTACTTGAACAAGCATTTTATATGAGATTCTATTACACACTCGATATTCTTATTCCAAATGTTAAATAGATATGAATTGATACTCTTATTTTGGTTTTCTTGTGAATTATATCTATTTGATATTAGTAGAGTGGGGCATTTCTACTATGAGTGTTTTATAGGTTATTAGTAGGGTTTGATCTCATATCTGGGGATTTAACTCTATGCATATGATTTTATGTGAGCACTTGCTTGTTAAGCTCTTGAAGTTTTTTATTAGAACCATCTCCCCAAAGGTAGCACTCGGATTTATATTTAATAACACCTTTAATAATATAGAGTAGATATTACTCTTATCAAGGTTTGATCTTGGTCATAATGGTAAATGGTTGAGTACTACACATGGTTTTAAATATAGTATTTGGCTTGTTAGAAATTCTAGGGTTCTAATTATATTCACCTAATGGCAATTGGTTTGAATCTCATTTATGGCCTGGTTTATATTAAGATCATCATAGTGATACATAAACTAGGGTTGAGATATAATTCTAGGTTATTGAGATGAAATGGTACCATATTGTATGTGCTAAGGTTAATCTCCCCTAACCATGATAAGGTGGTGGCTTTATTAACATTTTATGTTCTCCTTTAGTTACTAAGATATTGAGAAGTAGCTTTATTTGATTCCACTATGGTTATCCTTAATCCATTGTTAAAGTAACTAAAGTAGATATGGTTCTTTTTATAGTTAACTTTGGTTCTAATGATGAATAGTTTCTCATCATATAAAGTATAGAATTTATTTCTAAGGTTTTCTTAGGTTCTTTACTTTATGAAATATAGACGTGGTAGGATTCTACTTATGATCACCAAGTGATTCACAAGTTAAGGTTGGGATATGAGTCTAGAGTTTCTTACTGGTGATTTCCCTATAATTTAATGTGGAAATAGGATCTACTTATACCAGTAGGGTTTAACTTATCCTCACATATCTCCAAAGCATGATCATATATTATATATGATCTACTTGTTCTTAATATCTTAACTTCAAATTCTTAGGGTTTATGATCATTACACAATTTATAATGATCAAGGTTGGACTTCCTAAGATATCTTTCCTTGAATGGGTTTCTCACTCTCAAGATCAAGTGTTGTCTTCATCAATTAACTATATATACTTTCTTTTATAGTTTCTTGAATGGGCATAGTTATGGTTGTCTCAATTATCTTGAGTATAACACCATAGGTTGAGCTTTCTTATTTAAGAATGGTTATTCTAAGGTTTATGGTGTACTCCTAATATCTCCTTAGGTATCTAGGCTAAGGTTTCATTTGTCTAGCTTAATTGGGTTAGTCTCTTCCTCACCTTATCCATTCAGGGGTATGGTATTATTCCATGTGATATTAGGTTATCCCACTACTCCAAGATAAAATGGTTAATATCCTAATACTTCGGTTCCAATTTTGTCCTTTATTCTTAAATAGGTAAATCTAATATTGGTATGAGTGGTCTCTCTCTCATTTGGGAAGGACTTTAATACTAACCTGAGTTTAGGTTCCATAGAGATTGGTGTGATCATCAATATCTATGTTTAACATAAATGGTTTCTCTCTCTAAGAAATATCTTGAATAAGATCCTAAGGTTCCTCTTAAAGATGATGATTTGAATACTTGGATGTATATCCAAGGTTTAACTCAAGGTTTGTTAATGCTTCTCTAATAATTATAATAGAACTCTCACCTCTCTAGGTTTGATGCTTAACTATTTGGAATAGAGAAGAATATATATATTTCTTGGGTTGATCTCCTTGTCATGTTTCCAAGTTTGGAGTAGAATGAATACCATGAGGTTCATGGTAGGATCATGGATTAGTTTAAGACATGGAAAAGATAAGTGAAGAATAGTTTCTTCATTCATTGTTACTTGATTTACAAGTAGTTGTATATTCATATGCTATGGCAAGACTTAACTTATTATAATCTTTTATAAGATCAAGCAATTGATCATTGGGTAAAGTGTTGTTGTGTTGATTATTAGTTCCATTTGATCTAACCCCTTAGATCAAATAATCTCTACCCAAAACCAAGTTTTAGCAAAGTCACATTGAGGTTTGTAGCGCTTGACTTGATGAGCTACTTCAATTCCACCAAGGTCAAGTGAAACTTCGATTCATCGTGATCTGTTTTACTTTAAAGCGCGAAAATTCCCAGATTTTCTATGCATGAATGCAATGCACACATCTGTTTCCTCTATTTTTGTAACCCCAATACCTGGGATATTGCAGTCTCTACCCCTTAAACTAAACTTCGTCCTCGAAGTTTGATCTCTCTCACGTTTCGGAGTGTGGATCTGACTTGTAGAGGCTACATCTTTTCTCAAACCCCTTGGTGATCTCACTGGATATAATTGAATATATCCATTGTCCAGATTCTTCCTGGAATCCATTAGGGTTTGTCTCTGAGCATTAGTTTCTTACTCCAGTTCTATGATTTTTCTCTGGAATCTAATAATACCTGTCTCTGAGCCATGGCTTCTAACTTTAATTATTTGATTTCTTTCAACTCTATAAGCTTGTTTCCTTTCTCAGTGAAGATTCAATGATTGAGACTTCTTCTTGTCTTGATAGTCTTAACTGAGGACTAATTTGATAATAAACTCCTAATTGATAAATAGGTCTTTGTTTTCCCTTACTACCAAAACTGCAATAATGGTACTAAGTAAGGTACTTAACATGGGATGGTTGGGATGGTTTATTTTCCTAAGAATAGATTAGACTCATTTAGTCCATCCAATCATGGTTTATAGTTGATATCTATACTATTTTGGGTTATTTAGGTTCCATGAAAGGAATCATTCTATTAGTTTGTGGTTCTAGTATGGTCAATTTTCTTCGGTCTTTGGCCTTCTTGAGCTGTATTTGGTCTATGGTATTTTCTTCGTCCAACTTCTTTATACTTAACTTACTTGAGCTTTCGTACTTCTGAGTAAATACTACTCACTTTCTCAAGTTATAGTCCACTTCTTACTTCCTCGAGGTATGAACCTCGGCTTCTGGTCTGACATACTTCTGAAAGTAGTGTTCAACAATCTTATGAAAATAAGATCGAACTTCCTCTCAGTTCAGACCTTCATCATCTATCTTGCTCAAAATATTGAGTTTTTGTACCTCCAACTCAATCTTTACTCTACCCCTTAGAGTTTTCTTATGGTTTTTAACTCCTTTTCTTCCAACTATTGGACTTATGAATAGAATAGTTGGTCTAGGTCTAATTTATGATTTATATTCCTCTAAGGTTTTGCAAAGAAACTTTGTGGTGTATCCACTCAATTGTGGACATCCAATGTGAATCCTTTGACTAAATGTTTATAGATCTAGCTATTTGGCTGACAGGATTTTTATTTGTTCACGAACTTTTGTTACAAATAATCAAATCGTGGACTATTAGTAATACCAGCTGATTCCAGCTGTGGTTATTATACCAACTGTGGCTATTTGATATCTAAAAATGAATTCTATTATAGGTTCTGATCAACTGGACGAGACATCTTCTGCTTTATCTCGCAGTATTTATCCTATACCAATTGTGGTCTTCTGATATCAATTATGGTCTTCATATATCTGCTATGGTTTTATAGGTCATCTTCCTTCTGTCAGGGTTTATTTTGCAAGAAAACCACTAGCTGACACTATGATTATAGTACCCTAAGTGATTTCCCATGCATTCCCTCTTCTATATTAACTATGGATCTGCTTGAGCTTCACCATAATCATCATATTTCTCACCTTCATGCTTCTTCCGTACTAAAGTACTCCTCTGTTGAGGTAAAGCATGAATTTTGATTGGTACTTCCTTCTGAATATTGTGGTTGCTTCCCACAACTTTGTTTCCTTTATCTGGTGAACCTTCATCTTGTCTTCAGAATCTTCAGAATTCGTCACTTCCTCACTCGAATACCATTACCCTCTAGATCTATAGCATCAAGTAAGAACTTGATATTGCAACATGCATTTGCATATCGAAGTCAAACTTCATGTATGGATCTAGTCAAACAATGAAAATCCAATAAAATCCAAGAAGATTCAGCTTTGTGTTTATAATACACACCATCATAAGCCTGAATATAATAGTTGAGTAGGACATCTCTAAACATCAGGCTCTGATGTGTAGTATATAACACCACATAGGGTAGGTTTATATCGTGATACTTAGCACGAATACGTGGATTTCTACTATTTGTCTCAATGTTTACCTAAATTGCACATTTGCAATGAGATAAACTTGAAACAAAGTGGTTTGGGATGGTTCAAGTTAATCTAGTTTTGTTTGGAGGTGCTGTCAAAGTATTATACCATCTATAAGTGCTACCGAGGACTACTTTGTATGATACCACTAGTTCTAATATGGTTACTGGAACACATATTTATTAGGATATAGTGCCTATACTTCTAAGCTTTTCTACCATAAGCATATGGCCATGATGTGCTTGGCACACTTCCCATATTTTTGGAACACAATTCTTGCACTACTGTTTAGCACTTGGCTTCTTATTGTACTCCTCCTAAATACTTTAGATGTTCATCACATCATGATCCTCAGATGAATCATATATGATTACTACCTCTAATCTGTAAGGAGTCATGTTTTTTTTATTTCTATTTCTCTTCCTTACTTTCCATGATTGACTCATCATGGTCTATACTACCTTAAATAACTATAGTTATTACTTACTATCAATTGTTTCACAAGTTTGGATAGATTTTACTTACCCATTACTTGTCTGGATCTACATCTTCTATTATGTTATCTTAATGATTATCATCACTTGATATTACTTCTAGTACAGGTCTGAGTAATTCTTATTTAATTATATCATGTGTTGGTACACATCTTCCAATAGGATATCTTCCTTATGGTTGTATCCTCTCTTTGGACTACCATGTATTGTATACCAACTGTGATCTACCCATCTATTGTTTAAGGACTTCATGGTATACTATATGTTTGGGATTAGTTAACTAACTTTACTTAGTAAAGATAGTTAAGAAAGGTTGACTTAAGTGTGTCAGGATTATTCTCAAGTGAATATCCATCTCAAGTCATAAGAATATTTGGTTTAGCTAAACAACTTCCTATAGACACTACCAATTCCTATAGGTCTCCTTTAAAGGGTTTTAATCCTAGGGTCAAAGCATTTGCTCTGATACCAACTGTGGTGACCCAGCATACCACTGCATGGTGTAGTATGCAAGTCTGATATAACACCAATGAAACACCGTTCCACTAGTATTATATCGCTCAAAGTGGTACAACAGAAACATATGCGGGTCCAAGGTATGTCTATAGAATTACAACATTAACTCCGTTACATAAGATCATCACAGCCTCCTACTTTACAATGAGGTAAATCTGCAAATAAACTCCAGAAGAACGACTCGTAGTCTAATCCTATCACGAACTCTATTTGTAGAGTATTTGACTAGCTATAGAGGCTATGAATAGATTCTAGCTAAGTAGGAGCTAAGTATAGGAAGCTAGTTCCCTTCTATGGCTAAACTAGGTTTTCTCCTTATTGGATGTGTAACTGACTCCTCCGACGAGGTCCTGTCTCTTGAAGTAGTTGTTGACTCCTCGGTCTTCGAGTTGCACCTGTAGATCCTCCTTCGATGCCTCCATATCTAAGCAGGGGATTTAAGAGTGGGATGAGTACGAGCGTACTCAACAAGTTCATTATAGGAAAGAGGTGTTTAATGCACTAGCTACAGCATTAGACCAGAAAGTCTAATACCAATGCAAGTTTTGATAAACATTTCTTCAAGAGATTGCTTTTATTTCAAAGAGCTATGTCCGTCAGCCTTCACCGGTTTACTAGAACTTCATGGAGCTCCTTTCCGGCAGCGTTCGCAGTTCCTCAATCCCGGAATAGGGAGTGACAGGTCACAGTTCTTTACACTCTGCAGAGGTGTGTTGCTTTACCCATAAGAGATCTTAACCTTGGTGCCAACCGAGCCGCGAGCTCGTCCACACTTCCTATGGTGTGAGGCTCGGTATAAGGTCTAGCCAATCATGTTCCTCCGCTACCTCGAACACCCACCCTTTGTTGCATGCCCCGACCCTGGGTCCTCGCCGGTCCCATTATTCCCACTCACGGGTGGACCCCGACCACGACGACGGTTTGGGATCGAACCAAACTCCTTCGCCGGTAGCTGCAACCCATCATAGACCGCAATACCGTGGGGACTTAAGGCTTCCCCAGCCAACCGCTTGCACTTCGAGCGACAAGTGTCTACGGACTATGCCGTGGGGACTTAAGGCTTCCCCAGCCAACCGCTTGCCCCGACGGATACAAGTGTCTACGGTAAAGCGCATCCGTTGATGAACGAGAGGTGGAAACACTTTTGACTACTCCGTCCCACTCCGGATCTTATGGTTAACACGGGTATTACGGCACAAGAATCACTGGCGACATTTGTTGTTTAATCCTAGATGGATATAACCCTTGCAATGGAACCTCCACCATATCAATACAATCCATGGTTCCATTGCCCACCACATAGTCATATTCATAGTTATGAAAGTAGTGGTTTTGATTTTTATGCAATAGTGATAACCATAATACTTTGCAAGTAATTTGATAGAAATACTCAAATGACATGAGCAAGTGATGAACTTGCCTTTCTTGACTGCAAGATTATGCGGGCAAGGTCTTCGATACGCAATAACTCCAAATTCTGAAATAGCATCATCGTCCGGTAAGGACGATGTTTAAAAGAGTGGCAAAGATGCAATAATGCATAAGTATGAGATGCAATTGCTCTAAGCGTGATCTAACCCCGATGATTTAGGATCAGTGAGTTGTAATGATTGGTTCAGGGTGTGTTGTACTTTTAGAGTGATTCACAAACAAGGTTCTTATTAAGGATTGGTTGCTTGATATCATAAACAGGTGTTGTAATATATCATAATAATAATACGAATTGCACACAACAATAACATTTGGTATAACATTAACATGTAATGAATAGTGGTTGGTTTTAGCACTATATGGCATGGTTAATGATTAATTATCATATACTTTAAAAGAGTAACTTTTGAAGAACATGTTCTTTAATAAAGAACAGGTATGATAATTAAGTGGGTGGTTTTCTATGGTTGACTATGGCTTCATGTAGTTGCTGGAATAGGTATTGGATGCATCCCAACAAAGTTGGATTCATCAACACCTAGGGCTTGTAGGGTTAAGATAAGCCTAGGCATCCTAAGAAATTTATTATACATGGTGATTGTCAAGGTGGGTTTATCTTGCTAGTGATAAGCTGGCTAGGGTTTATAGGTCCTTATAAGCAGGGTTGATGATGATTTCTTATCTTCTTCAAAAGAATAACTTTTGAAGAACATACTTCTTAATTAATAAGAAGTATTACAATTAAGGTTAAGGTTGTCTAGGATTTACTGTTGGTTCTGTTAAGTAAGGAATAATTGGCTTCTAAAATAGGATGGTTGATAATTGGTATCCAACACTAGTAGGGTTTAGTGGAGTAGGGAATATAATACAAAATAGTAGGTGTAGTTGCTATTAGGGTTCATCACAATGGTGTGATGCTAATTATGGATAACTAAGGATGGTGGTCTTTGGAATAGGAACTAGGGTTTTATACTTGGTTGACCCTGCTTGATTAGTTAGGTCTGATGAGGATGAACACATGGGATACTCATATATTAGTGATAGGTCTTCTACATTTTATGTGTACAAGACAAGTATTTAGTTGCTACTATGGTTCTATGATTTGGAATAAGGTACCATAATCACATGCTCTAACCTAGGGTTTAGGTTAGGAGCAATTTAGGGTTCACATGTAATTGTTGAACTAGGGTTCCTAGTTGAATTAGGGTTTTTGGTTTCACATGAAATGATAGGGTTGGAATATCATTCCATATGGAATTAGGGTTTGCTATTTACCACATAGTTCTAGGATTAATAACTTCATTTTTAAAGTTGAAGTTATTAATAACTTTGAGATAAAAAAAATAATGCTGAATTTGGCATTTTATTATTTTTAAACAATTAATAATCAAGGTAATTATTAATTAGGGTTTAAATTTCCACTAATAAAGATTTAACAAAATAACAAATAAAGAAAAATAGTTTTAATGTTTTCTTTATTTTTCTTACTGGTTTTTGTTTATTTTAGAAGGTTTTACTATTTATTGAATTTTAATTCAATTTAGGATTAAAGAAAAGGCTTAATTAACAAGTATTAAATAATTGAATTTTTATTAAAAATATAATTTTCATTTTATATTTTTATTGGATAGATTTTTCTTTTATAAGAATTTTGATATCTTATTTGTATTTTTCTGAGTTTTTATGAATTTTCTACAAATTTACAAAGTTTCAGTAATTAAATAGGATTTGAAATTAAACAGCGAATTACTAAATGCACCCGGGCTATTCTACTCTCTGCCACTGATAGGTGGGCCTTGGCCACGTCAACTGCCACGTTGGCGGTTGACTGGGTCGAAATCTTCGACGTGGCCGGGAAGCTCCTGGCCGGCGGCCAGTTCCCGACGACGACGGCGATTCGGGGCTCCCGCGAACGGACTACGCACTCTAATCGAACCAGCACGCCAAGGCAAACCATATGGTGGCGGCGCTGCTCCAAAATGGTCGCCGGAGCTCGCTCGCCGGCGAGGCCGAGCGGCAGAGCTCCCGGACCAATGGTGCAGGGCATGCTCGAGGGCGTAATAGGGAAAGATAAGGGGTGCTTGAGCACCGGCGACTTACCCTGAGCACGTTGAGCATGACGGCGAGGGAGATGGGGGCGTGTATCGCCGGATTTCATGGCTCCGGCCGTCGGAGGAATGAGGTCGAGGGAGATGCTCTGGAGCTCCCTAGTTCAATTCCTTGTGCCAGAAGAGCAAGGAGAGGTTGGCGATGTCGATGGCGTCCTCGCCGAGGCACGGGGAGGTCCACAACGACGGCGGTAATGGTGGCCGGTTGTATTAGGGTTTCAATTTGGGGGCGAAATTGGGGCCAGAGAGGAAGAAATTCGAGACGAGGCTCGTCCTGGAGCTTTTATACGGCTCGGGTGTGTGCCTCGTCACGCCTTCGGACGAGGAGATGCTGCCAGCGACGAGGGGAAGAGAAGCACGTCGTCGTGCTGTCCTCCTCGAGCGCCAGAGAGGATGAGGATGACCCTCTCCTCTGTTTTTTAAGCGAAGGGGTATGTTGGGCTGACCTGGGCCGTGTTGGGCTGGGATTTGCTGGGCTGCTGGTGGGCTTGGCCGAACAGGTAGGGTCTGGTAAGCCCCTTTTCTATTTTCTCTTTTCTTTTCTGTTTACAATTCTGTTTTTAATTTTCCATTTGAATTTCAGATCTGAATTCTGTTATTTTTGCAGGTTTCACAATTGTTAATTTCATCAAGGTTTACTATCCTGACTATTACGTTATGATCCTACTTGAACAAGCATTTTATATGAGATTCTATTACACACTCGATATTCTTATTCCAAATGTTAAATAGATATGAATTGATACTCTTATTTTGGTTTTCTTGTGAATTATATCTATTTGATATTAGTAGAGTGGGGCATTTCTACTATGAGTGTTTTATAGGTTATTAGTAGGGTTTGATCTCATATCTGGGGATTTAACTCTATGCATATGATTTTATGTGAGCACTTGCTTGTTAAGCTCTTGAAGTTTTTTATTAGAACCATCTCCCCAAAGGTAGCACTGGATTTATATTTAATAACACCTTTAATAATATAGAGTAGATATTACTCTTATCAAGGTTTGATCTTGGTCATAATGGTAAATGGTTGAGTACTACACATGGTTTTAAATATAGTATTTGGCTTGTTAGAAATTCTAGGGTTCTAATTATATTCACCTAATGGCAATTGGTTTGAATCTCATTTATGGCCTGGTTTATATTAAGATCATCATAGTGATACATAAACTAGGGTTGAGATATAATTCTAGGTTATTGAGATGAAATGGTACCATATTGTATGTGCTAAGGTTAATCTCCCCTAACCATGATAAGGTGGTGGCTTTATTAACATTTTATGTTCTCCTTTAGTTACTAAGATATTGAGAAGTAGCTTTATTTGATTCCACTATGGTTATCCTTAATCCATTGTTAAAGTAACTAAAGTAGATATGGTTCTTTTTATAGTTAACTTTGGTTCTAATGATGAATAGTTTCTCATCATATAAAGTATAGAATTTATTTCTAAGGTTTTCTTAGGTTCTTTACTTTATGAAATATAGACGTGGTAGGATTCTACTTATGATCACCAAGTGATTCACAAGTTAAGGTTGGGATATGAGTCTAGAGTTTCTTACTTGGTGATTTCCCTATAATTTAATGTGGAAATAGGATCTACTTATACCAGTAGGGTTTAACTTATCCTCACATATCTCCAAAGCATGATCATATATTATATATGATCTACTTGTTCTTAATATCTTAACTTCAAATTCTTAGGGTTTATGATCATTACACAATTTATAATGATCAAGGTTGGACTTCCTAAGATATCTTTCCTTGAATGGGTTTCTCACTCTCAAGATCAAGTGTTGTCTTCATCAATTAACTATATATACTTTCTTTTATAGTTTCTTGAATGGGCATAGTTATGGTTGTCTCAATTATCTTGAGTATAACACCATAGGTTGAGCTTTCTTATTTAAGAATGGTTATTCTAAGGTTTATGGTGTACTCCTAATATCTCCTTAGGTATCTAGGCTAAGGTTTCATTTGTCTAGCTTAATTGGGTTAGTCTCTTCCTCACCTTATCCATTCAGGGGTATGGTATTATTCCATGTGATATTAGGTTATCCCACTACTCCAAGATAAAATGGTTAATATCCTAATACTTCAGTTCCAATTTTGTCCTTTATTCTTAAATAGGTAAATCTAATATTGGTATGAGTGGTCTCTCTCTCATTTGGGAAGGACTTTAATACTAACCTGAGTTTAGGTTCCATAGAGATTGGTGTGATCATCAATATCTATGTTTAACATAAATGGTTTCTCTCTCTAAGAAATATCTTGAATAAGATCCTAAGGTTCCTCTTAAAGATGATGATTTGAATACTTGGATGTATATCCAAGGTTTAACTCAAGGTTTGTTAATGCTTCTCTAATAATTATAATAGAACTCTCACCTCTCTAGGTTTGATGCTTAACTATTTGGAATAGAGAAGAATATATATATTTCTTGGGTTGATCTCCTTGTCATGTTTCCAAGTTTGGAGTAGAATGAATACCATGAGGTTCATGGTAGGATCATGGATTAGTTTAAGACATGGAAAAGATAAGTGAAGAATAGTTTCTTCATTCATTGTTACTTGATTTACAAGTAGTTGTATATTCATATGCTATGGCAAGACTTAACTTATTATAATCTTTTATAAGATCAAGCAATTGATCATTGGGTAAAGTGTTGTTGTGTTGATTATTAGTTCCATTTGATCTAACCCCTTAGATCAAATAATCTCTACCCAAAACCAAGTTTTAGCAAAGTCACATTGAGGTTTGTAGCGCTTGACTTGATGAGCTACTTCAATTCCACCAAGGTCAAGTGAAACTTCAGTTACTGTGACTGTTTTACTTTAAAGCGCGAAAATTCCCCAGATTTTCTATGCATGAATGCAATGCACACATCTGTTTCCTCTATTTTTGTAACCCCAATACCTGGGATATTACCCAGTCGTTGATATAACATTCACGAAGTACCATTCCGCAAATATTACATCCCTCAGAGTAGTACAACAGAACATAGCAGGGTCCATAACTCATTCATATATTATTACAATTAACATACACAAGTCGTCTCGGAGCTCCTCTTGGGTCCTAAGAGGATAACTCCTGGGTTCGAGGCGAACCCAACTCAACTTACAATACCATAGTCTCATTAAACTAAACATTATTTCCTCGAGCAGCTAAATACTAAGAGTTCGGGCTGCTCGGTTACTACTACTACTGGGTATCTCTAGGCTTGATCTCCTCCGGAAGCCTCCCCGGATCCGTAGACGATGAGGTAGTCTACGCCTTCAACTCCTCCTGAGAGGTCTGGTTCCTCGTAGCCGATGATCTCGGCTCCATCATTGTTGTCGTAGTCCTCCTCCAGACGATTCAGACAATCTAAGCGTGGGATTTAAGAGTGGTATGAGTACGAGCGTACTCAACAAGTTCATTATAGATAAGAGGTGTTTAATGCACTAGCTACGATATTAGACCAGAAAGTCTAATACCAATGCAAGTTTTGATAAACATTTCTTCAAGAGATTGCTTTTATTTCAAAGAGCTATGTCCGTCAGCCTTCACCGGTTTACTAGAACTTCATGGAGCTCCTTTCCGGCAGCGTTCGCAGTTCCTCAATCCCGGAATAGGGAGTGACAGGTCACAGTTCTTACACTCTGCGAGGGGTGTTGCTTTACCCATAAGAGATCTTAACCTTGGTGCCAACCGGGCAGCTTTCCCGTCCACACTTCCTTAGGTGTGAGGCCCGGTATAAGGTCTAGCCAATCATGTTCCTCCGCTACCTCGAACACCCACCCTTTGTTGCATGCCCCGACCCTGGGTCCTCGCCGGTCCCATTATTCCCGTAATTTCAGGGTGGACCCCGACCACGACGACAGTCTGGGATCGAACCAAACTCCTTCGCCGGTAGCTACAACCCATCATAGACCGCAATACCGTGGGGACTTAGAATGGGTTCCCCACCCACAAGTTGTTCCGCAAGCCGCAACCGCTACGGTATGCACAGCATAACCGTGGGGACTTAGAATGGGTTCCCCACCCACAAGTTGCTCCGCAAGATACAACCGCTACGGTAAGCGCATCCGTTGATGAACGAGAGGTGGAAACACTTTTGACTACTCCGTCCCACTCCGGATCTTATGGTTAACACGGATATTACGGCACAAGAATCACTGGCGACATTTGTTGTTTAATCCTAGATGGATATAACCCGTGCAATGGAACCTCCACCATATCAACACAATCCATGGTTCCATTGCCCACCACTTAGTAATATTCATAGTTATGAAAGTAGTGGTTTTGATTTTTGTGCAATAGTGATAACCATAATACTTTGCAAGTAATTTGATAAAAATACTCAAATGACATGAGCAAGTGATGAACTTGCCCGAACACTGCAAAGTTTTGCAGTTGGAAGGTGTGGACTGACCCTTGTCCTCTGTCTCTGAAAAATAGCATCATTGTCCGATAAGGGCAATGGTTAAAGAAGCAATTATGCATGATTCCATTTTTAGGGTTTGTTCCCCCCTTCCGATGTCGTTATTATTTCATGTAAGAGGTTAATACTAAGAACAATTTGAGGATACTTGATTTAAAGTAAAATACAACCTTGAAATGTTGTCAAGGTGTTTTTAAAGTCCAAAAAACAACAATGGACTTAATTTCATTATTGAAAATAATATGTGTGATTTAAATTATTATTTAAATCCTTAAAATAGGACTTATTCTTAATTGTCTTCAAAAATTCTCTTTGATATTTTATTTAAATAGAGAATTTTATGCTGATCCTTTTTCATATTTTTAAGTTATTTTTAAGAGCTTTTAATAATTTTCTATTGAATTTCAAAGTTTCATGTTTTTATTAAATGGTGAAAAGTCCTTTTTGCCCCTGGGCCCACCTGTCAGGGTGGCCCAGTGGGTTGGGCTAAACCAGCTCGGGTCCAACCGACCCGAGCGGTCGCTCGCTCACTCTCTCACCTCGCGCCGCTCGACCTAACCCTAATCCTCTCCCGTCGCTCTGGCGATCCGTGGTCGCCGCCGCCGTCGCCGAATTAATCCGGCCGTCTCCGGCCATCTCCGGCGGTGAGATCGGTCGCATCTGACTCGCCTTTCGACGGCGCATCAGATGGTCCGCGTCGATTTGCGATTGGAGGCCCTCCCTGTTAGCCCCCAACCCTACTGCGACTAGGGTTGCGCGGTTTCGCGGCGATTCGCCGCTCGCCGACGTCCCTGGCGTTATGGTGCCCTCCGTGGTCCCGCCGCGGTGGTGCTGGGTGCTGCAGCGCTGGTCCGGGCTTGGCTTGGCCTGGCCTGGCGCCGCCGTGCGCCCGGCGTGTGCCGCCGTGGTTGCCATGGCCGTGACCTTCGTCTGCTCACCTGTAAGTGTTGTTCTCTCTCTCTCTTGCTTCTGTTCCTCCTCCTTCTTCTAGCTAGAGATGCGGCTGCTCCTCCTTATGGAGAGCCATGCCATGCTGTTACTACTGCGCTACTAGCTGCTGCTGTGTTTGCTTGTTGCGGTGCGTATGCTTCGTTGTGCCTTTTGCTGTTGCCATGATTTACTAGCTGCTGCTGCTCTTCTACTTTGCTCTATGCACTTTTGTTGGATGCTATTCTCATACTGTGGCCCTTCTGTGATTGCTCATGAGCATCCAGTGATGCTCATGGCCTACTGGCTGGCTCCTGTGATACTTACTGCCACTAGGATATCCTGTGTGTGCATAATCTTGTCCCTGGCTTGATCATTATGCATGATCCTTGTAGTATGCAAGTGCCAGTGTCTCTGTTCTTGAAGCTATCCTCACCAGTTACTCAAGTGTATTCATTTATGGTGTTCTGGCTTGTTTGCAATGTGCAATTCTTGTAAATTTACAAGAGCCAGTGCCCCAGAGTGCTCTTCTGTGTGCTTAGTGATGCTCTAGCATGCCTTAGCATGCTATGGCAGGCTCTAGTGTTCATGTGATCATTAACTGTTGGTCAGTGAATGGTTTAATTGTTGCCTGTGCCTTGCTGTTACTTGACTCTATGTATATGTGTGGCACAGATCAGTGCAAATGCTTGCTCAAGCATCAGCTGACACTTGCAGTGATCCACTGGATCATTAGCATGTGTCTGTGTTATTGTTTACTTGTTAATCTCAATTATCTATGTTGCTTTAATTGATGAAGTGGATAATTGATGTGAACTATACGATGATGATCATCACGGTTGGTTGGATTAGGCTAGATGGATGCCCACGGTGATTGGGAACCCTAGCCCTTCTTTGAACCCAATCGGGGTGATGATATATGTATTTGACTTGTTGGTGTGGTTGATCTAGGGTTTGAGGTGACCACTGGCGGTAGTTATGTGCTGCCCTAGGGTAGCTCCCCTATTTGTTGGCTTGCTGTTGATTACCAAATGTTTTCTGGGTGATCCATTTATTGGATTGCCAGTGACTCTTGATGTTGAAATCAAACAGACAGTATTCTGTCTAAGTCTGATGGTCAATTAGCTTTAGGTGCTAGGTGTGTGGGTTAGGCTAGTCTATGACTTCATCTTTTGCTGGATTTCTTCAGTTATGCACTGTTTTGCATGACTGATGTTCCCATAGGATGATTTCCTAGAGTCTTTACCCATATTTGCTTGCACCAAATGGCTTTGTAGCCAGATGATGACACAAACAGGGTTTTCTACCCTTACAGTGCTCTCGTGATGCATTGTATGCTTATTTATGAGCAAAACTTGGTTTTGCTCAGGTTGATTTGGTTTATACCTCACTCCAGCTCCTAGATTGTTTGTTGGTGTAGAGGGTTGCTTCAGGGTTGAGCTTGTGCTTGCCCTGCTCCTCCTTGCAATCTTGTGTGGCTTGATTCGATGTCTGTGGTGAGTTAAGCGGATTGAACAACGATGGATTGTTCTTGTGTTCTTGTGTTCTTGGTGACTTACCCAATGAAGCCTCGCTGATGAATGAGCTAGGGTTTGGCTCAAAAAGGTTATATATGATGCCCTCTTGCTCTCTCCGGTCGACAGCTCTTGCTTGTCACTTTGGTGACTCAGTGTGTGTGTGTGCTGCATGCACACAGCCCTGTGAGCAGGCTGTGTGTGTGTTTAGGCATGTGCGATGCACCTTGACCTGGAACTTGGCTGTGGCATGGATCAGCTCGGCAGCTTGATCATATCCCCTTCATTTCCTTTATTTGTTAACCTGCCAAGTGGCTTTGCCACTTGGCTTAATTCTGGTTTTGCTTTGGTTTGTGCAGGGATTCAACAATTGATCAAAAATGCATATGGAGTTCTTCAAATCCAAGATCAAGTGAAGATGATCTTGTAGTATTTAGACTAGGGTCATTACTTGTACTTTTCTTTTTATTCTCTTTTATTTTTTTCAATTTCACCAATCCTTGTAATGTGTTGTAATCCATTTATTTTACTTGTAAATATTGTAATGACAATGTAATTTGTGTGATGATCAATAAAGCTCAAAGTTTTCCCTAATGAGCTTTACTTTATTATATTTGTTCATTTTGTTTATTATTGATTATTTACTTAATGAATTTCCTCACAATTGAATTATTTAAGGTAATTATTTAATGTTTGAATTTGAAATTCAAATTCATCATTTGTTTGAATTCAACCATGACACTTCATTTAGAATTCAATAATGCAAACTCTCCCCTCTCTTCTCAAAACCCTAAAGTAGTGAAGTGAGATACAAGTTTGTCGCACTCTCGAAACCCTAACCCTGTAAGGTGTCGAGAGAGAAACTTGTCCCCCTTCGATGCAGTTTTCGTTTAAAAGCGCGAAATTTCCCCGAATTTACTATGCAATGCACATCCCTTTCTAAAATCTACCCCTCGATCGTCTCTAAACCTGGGACATTACAGCCTTTCCCCTTAAAGAAAACTTCGTCCCGAAGTTGTGGTTGTAATACCTGAACAGCTCGGGGTATGTTTTCCTCAGGTCTTCCTCTTTTTCCCAGGTGGCTTCCCTCTCGGGGTGATGTTTCCATTGTATCTTGCAATACTTGATAGCTTTATTTCTGAGTTGTTTCCAGCTCTCCTCGAGAATCTTAGCTGGCTTCTCGATGTATGTCAAGTCTGGCTGCAACTCGAGCTCATCATGTGATATTGGTTCATCTGGGGTCTTTAAGCATTTCCGAAGTTGTGACACATGGAAAACATTATGAACTTGAGCTAACCTTCCCGGTAGATCCAACTCAAAGGCTAAACCTCGATTTTGACTCAGTATCTTGAAAGGTCCTATATATCTAGGACTGAGTTTTCCTTTTACTCCAAACCTCTGGAGTCCTTTCATCGGGCTTACCTTAAGATAAACCATGTCTCCAACTTGTGGTTCCCATGTCCTTCTCTTCTGATCGGCATAACTCTTTTGCCGACTTTGGGCTATCTTAAGCTCTGTCTCGATAATGTCAATGATTTGTTGTTTTTCCTTGACATAATCAGGGTTGAACTCTTTGCTTGCTCCAGCTTCATACCAACATATTGGTGATCTACACTTCCTTCCATACAGAGCTTCAAATGGTGCCATTTTGATACTGCTTTGATAACTATTGTTGTATGAGAACTCTGCTAGTGGTAAATGCTCCTCCCATGATCCTCCGAAGTCTAGGGCACAAGCCCTAAGCATATCTTCTAAGATCTGATTGGTTCTCTCGGTTTGTCCACCGGTCTGGGGATGATAAGCAGTACTATAATCCAACTTGGATCCTAAAGCTTCGTGAAGCTGCTTCCAGAATGCTGATGTGAACACGGATCCTCGATCCGATACTATCTTCTTAGGCACTCCATGCTTACTCACGATCTCTTTGATGTAAAGATCGATAAGTTTCTCTCCTTTATCCTGCTGGTTTACCGCTAAGAAGTGTGCACTTTTCGTCAACCGGTCCACGATTACCCATATCATGTCCTTCTTTTTATTAGTCATGGGTAGTCCGGTGATGAAATCCATCCCTATTTCCTCCCATTTCCACTCCGGAATAGGTAAAGGTTGTAACTTCCCTGCCGGACTGCGGTGTTCAGCCTTCACTCGCTGGCATGTATGGCATTCTGCCACATATTGTGCTATCTCCCTTTTCATGTTATTCCACCAGAATAGTTCCTTTAGGTCCATGTACATCTTTGTACTTCCCGGATGTATGGAATATGGTGTTTGATGAGCTTCCCGGAGTATTACTTCCTTAATTTCAGCAATATCCGGAACGCAAATTCTTTTCTGGAACCATAATGATCCAGATTCTCCTCGGTGAAATTCTATGGTCTTCCCTCATCTATTCTTCTCATCTCTTCTACAATGAATGGATCGTCCAACTGACCCATCATTATCTCATTCTTCAAGTTAACATTAAGCTCATCGGCTACTTGCAATGCCGATAATCCTTCATGGGCTTCCTTCTCCCAAAGTTGTATTTGGGCTTGACTTATTTCCTTCCTCAACTCCGGTGATATTTCTTGTTCCACTCCTCCGGTGCTTTTCCTACTCAGGGCATCTGCTACAACATTAGCCTTCCCTGGTGTGTAATTGATTGTCAGATCATAATCCTTGATCAATTCTAGCCATCTTTTCTGTCTCATGTTGAGCTCCTTCTGAGTGAAGAAATATTTGAGGCTTTTATGATCTGTATAGAGCTCACACTTAGCTCCATAGAGAAAATGTCTCCAAGTTTTGAGTGCAAATACGGCCGCTGCTAATTCCAAGTCATGTGTTGGATAGTTCACTTCATGAGGTCTGAGTTGCCTCGATCCATAGGATATCACTTTCCGATCTTGCATGAGTACGCAACCCAATCCATGTTTGGATGCGTCACAGTACACGGTGTAGTCCTTGCCAACTTCCGGAACTGCTAACACCGGTGCCGTGGTGAGTTTCTCCTTTAGAGTTTGAAAACTCTTCTCACACTCCTCTGACCACACGAATGGTGTGTTCTTCCTTAGCAACTTTGTCATTGGTCCTGCTATCTTAGAGAATCCTTCAATGAATCTCCGATAGTATCCTGCCATTCCTAGGAATCCTCGGATTTCCTTGACAGTTTTGGGTGATTCCCATTCTAGAACTGCTGCTACCTTACTCGGGTTAACAGCTATTCCATCTTTACTGATAACATGACCAAGAAATTCCACTTGATCTAGCCAAAATTCACACTTGCTGAATTTGGCATAAAGTTGGTGTTCTCTTAATGTTTGCAACACTAACCTCAAATGTTCAGCATGTTCGGCTTTGTTCTTGGAATATATCAAGATATCATCGATGAATACGATGACAAACTTGTCTAGATATGGCATGAAAATCTTATTCATGAGATTCATGAATATTGCTGGGGCATTGGTCAATCCAAAAGGCACTACTAGGTATTCATGATGTCCATACCTTGAGACAAAGGCAGTTTTCGGAACGTCTTCCTTTTTGATCTTTATCTGGTGATAACCGGATCTTAGATCAATTTTGGAAAAGACTCCCGCGCCTCTTACTTGATCGAATAGATCTTGTATTCTTGGAAGTGGATACTTGTTCTTGATTGTGACGTTGTTCAAATTCCTGTAGTCTCCGCACATCCTTCTTCCTCCATCTCTTTTATCCACGAAGATCACAGGTGATCCCCATGGTGAAACACTCTCCTGAATGAATCCCTTTTGTTCCAAGTCATCCCAGTTGCTCCTTAAGCTCTTTCAATTCCTTAGGCCCCATCTTATATGGTGCTTTGGCAATCGGAGCTGTTCCTGGAATTAGGTCGATAGTGAATTCTATCTCCCTATCTGGTGGCATACCAGGTAATTCCGCAGGAAACACATCCTGGAATTCATTTACTACAGGTATATCCTCTAACTTCACCTCCTTCATGCTGTTCAGCTGTAACTCAACTTCAATCTGTGTATGTTTGTCGCCTTGGTAGATCATTCTACTTCCATCGGGACTTTTCAATGACACCGTCTTGTTTACACAGTCGATCAATGCTCCATTCGCTTCTAACCAGTTCATACCAAGAATGACATCAATGTCCTTCATCGGTAAAATGAACAGAGTCCGCGTCAAACGCGCACTTATTGATCATAATGACTTGTTTTTGTTTGGCATGGGTTACTACTATCGTTCCCCCCGCAGAAAGTATGGTTATGGGTGTATCTAACTTAGTGCAACTAATCCCATGTTTGGTGATGAATTGTTGAGAAATGAATGATGTAGTTGCACCAGTATCAAAAAGTACTTTGCCAGGATGAGTGAGTATCTGGAGCGTACCTATCACCGCCTGGTCGGAGTTGACCACCTCCTCCAGACTGGTACAGTTAAGCTTGCCGAAGGGCTTCTTATTCTTCCAGTTGCCTCCGGTGTTTCCTCCTCGACCTCCTCCTCCTGACTGACCTCCTCCACTATTTTTCTTGGGGCAGTCCTTCAGCATGTGCCCCTCCTGACGACACCCAAAACATATGATCTTGGGTTTCCGGCAATCTTGTGAAAGATGCCCCTTAAACCCACAAATGCGGCAAACAATCTGGTTTGCGGCTTGGTTTCCTTGGTTCCTCCTGTTATTGTAGCTGTTGTTGTTGTTGTATCTGGGCTTGAAACTCAAGCTTGTATTAGGCTTGTTACTAACAAACCTCTTAGGCTCAAACTTGGCCTTTTTCCTCTTCTCCTCCTGTAGTTGCTTGAAATCATCTTCTAGAGTGATGGCTGCATCCACCAACTCTTGAAATTCTGTCGCTCTCATCATACGGAGCTGTACTTTGAACTGGGGACTTAACCCCCTCAGAAATCTCTTTTTCTTCTTGTCCTCGGTGTTGACTTCCTCAACAGCGTACCGGGACAGCTTTGAGAACTCCCTGACATAAGTCAGGATTGCCTTGTCCTTCTGCTCGAGACTCTCGAACTCTCGACGCTTCAGTTCCACAATACTTTCAGGGACATTGGATTCCCTGAACTTCCTCGTGAATTCCTCCCAGGTAAACACCTTTCCAGCCGGGTAAACGGCTACAATATTGTCCCACCATGATGCTGCAGGTCCACATAGCAGATGGGTAGCATATCGAACCTTCTCTTGGTCGTTGCATCCAACAGTGTTGAGCTTTCGCTCAGTATCCATCAGCCAATCTTCCGCGTCCATTGGCTCGGGCGCGTATGCGAAAGATATCGGCTTGGTGTTTTGGAAGTCTGCTAATGTGACTCCCTGGTTCTCAGGTCTCTCCACCCTATTTTGCTGCAACAAATCCTGGAAGAATTTGTTCTGCTGCTCCAGTGTTACACGCTGTCGCTCCTCTACCAGCTGCATGTACTGTATGAAATTTTGCTGCGTCATGGGTGGTGGTGGTGGTGGAAACTGATCTCTGGCTGCACCCTCAGCCTCTTCCTTTTGTTTTGCTTCGCGCTCCATGCGCTGTGCTTCAGTCTCATCTCCTAACGTTCCCGACATAATCCCCCTAGTTCTGCAACACAAGATGATACTCATAATTACTCCATGTGCAAGTTTTCTGAGCTCAACTTTGTGCACAGAACTAGTCACGCAATGGAAATCAAGAAGCAAATCCAAATCATACAAAACATATACCCTGTATATACATACATAAGTGGTCTTATTACAATACTCAAGTCGATGTGAGTATGCAAACTCACTTATTAAAGTATATGTACAAATTTATACAAATATTACAAACTATAATACACGTGGTACTTGTGTATTATAGCCACGCCTCCCTTGGTGGACTCTAGTCGATCTTCACTCCCGATACATTCCAGGCTTCCATCCGGTCGAACGTGTCGTCCTCCTGATAGACCCTGGAACATAAGGTCTCCCCGTTGGCTTATAATCCGAATCGGATGATGATCCTAAGGAGAAATCAGTGTTCACAAACTGATCGTTGAGTGCATCATAGTCCACCCATCGGGTGTACTCTCCTGTAGCCCCACCATAAGAGTTACCAAAACCCATACCCGACTCAACTTGTGTCGGATATCCTCCATCCACTCCTTCATTCCTAGGATAGCTCTGGTTCTGGGTTGTTGCGTCATCATTCATCTCTCCATCATATTACTCAGTAGTACTATGGGTTCCAGTATCATATCCCCAACGCCAACCCCTGGAATTCTCGATTGGAGTCTCGGAACGCTGTTTGTTTCCGGATTCCTCTCCGCCTTCGTATCCCCCATAGGAACTACCCAGATAGTTCCCAGGTGTAGCAGGTGTGGTTTCACGTGCAAGTGGATCAATGCTGATGTAGTCACCAGCTGAATAAACTGGTGTGTGCACCACATTCTCCATAGGTTCTTTCCCCCTACTCTCCTCTTTGGGTTCAGTGAATTCCTCAAGCATCGTATCAATTGCTCCTATCAGAAGATGATTCAGCTGAAAGAGTAATGATATGAAGTTACGGCTATTATCCATATATTTTGCCGCTGCTATGGGTTTGCGTTTGGCGTATTTGTAGTGGTTGAGCATGGGATCTTCTTCCTCCTGATTATGAGGAATATGGGAGAACTCGGAATCCCTAAGCTCTGTTGTCTTATGCTCCCGTATGTCGGTTATGGCTCTCATAACCGCTATATGGTAGGCTGTGTTGGTTGTCCTCGCTTCTCCAGCTGGCATGACTACGCTCATTCCCAAAGATTCGGGAAGTCGCAGTCCTACCCTGCACTTGGCCAACACCGGACCATCATAGAACATGTACTTCTTTACTGGAATCTGGGGATCGCACCCAAATTCCAGTAACATGGCTCGTAGGATATCAGCAAGTCCTCCTTGGTATTCGTTCAGTGTGGAATCCATAACTTTTACGTTTCTTCCCGGTCGTGAACTTGCCATGTTGGCTGTAGAAATAGAAAGATTATAAGATTAGTAATAATGCATCATAATAGAGATAATAAAGAATTATCGCACTAAAAGATATGATTGTTGTATTCTCAATTGAATATACACCATATTTTTAGAGAATTCTTTACTAATCCTATTTGACTCCTAATGTTTGGTCCCATTTACTAGGTTCCAACCTAAGGTCAAAGCTTTTGCTCTGATACCAACTGTGGTGACCCTGCATACCACTGCATGTTGTAGTATGCCAGTCGTTGATATAACATTCACGAAGTACCATTCCGCAAATATTACATCCCTCAGAGTAGTACAACAGAACATAGCAGGGTCCATAACTCATTCATATATTATTACAATTAACATACACAAGTCGTCTCGGAGCTCCTCTTGGGTCCTAAGAGGATAACTCCTAGGTTCGAGGCGAACCCAACTCAACTTACAATACCATAGTCTCATTAAACTAAACATTATTTCCTCGAGCAGCTAAATACTAAGAGTTCGGGCTGCTCGGTTACTACTACTACTGGGTATCTCTAGGCTTGATCTCCTCCGGAAGCCTCCCCGGATCCGTAGACGATGAGGTAGTCTACGCCTTCAACTCCTCCTGAGAGGTCTGGTTCCTCGTAGCCGATGATCTCGGCTCCATCATTGTTGTCGTAGTCCTCCTCCAGACGATTCAGACAATCTAAGCAGGGGATTTAAGAGTGGTATGAGTACGAGCGTACTCAACAAGTTCATTATAGATAAGAGGTGTTTAATGCACTAGCTACGATATTAGACCAGAAAGTCTAATACCAATGCAAGTTTTGATAAACATTTCTTCAAGAGATTGCTTTTATTTCAAAGAGCTATGTCCGTCAGCCTTCACCGGTTTACTAGAACTTCATGGAGCTCCTTTCCGGCAGCGTTCGCAGTTCCTCAATCCCGGAACAGGGAGTGACAGGTCACAGTTCTTACACTCTGCAGAGGGGTGTTGCTTTACCCATAAGAGATCTTAACCTTGGTGCCAACCGGGCAGCTTTCCCGTCCACACTTCCTTAGGTGTGAGGCCCGGTATAAGGTCTAGCCAATCATGTTCCTCCGCTACCTCGAACACCCACCCTTTGTTGCATGCCCCGACCCTGGGTCCTCACCGGTCCCATTATTCCCGTAATTTTAGGGTGGACCCCGACCACGACGACAGTCTGGGATCGAACCAAACTCCTTCGCCGGTAGCTGCAACCCATCATAGACCGCAATACGTGGGGACTTAGAATGGGTTCCCCACCCACAAGTTGTTCCGCAAGCCGCAACCGCTACGGTATGCACAGCATAACCGTGGGGACTTAGAATGGGTTCCCCACCCACAAGTTGCTCCGCAAGATACAACCGCTACGGTAAGCGCATCCGTTGATGAACGAGAGGTGGAAACACTTTTGACTACTCCGTCCCACTCCGGATCTTATGGTTAACACGGATATTACGGCACAAGAATCACTCGGCGACATTTGTTGTTTAATCCTAGATGGATATAACCCGTGCAATGGAACCTCCACCATATCAACACAATCCATGGTTCCATTGCCCACCACTTAGTCATATTCATAGTTATGAAAGTAGTGGTTTTGATTTTTGTGCAATAGTGATAACCATAATACTTTGCAAGTAATTTGATAAAAATACTCAAATGACATGAGCAAGTGATGAACTTGCTCGAACACTGCAAAGTTTTGCGGTTGGAAGGTGTGGACTGACCCTTGTCCTCTCGTCTCCGAAAAATAGCATCATTGTCCGATAAGGGCAATGGTTAAAGAAGCAATTATGCATGATTCCATTTTTAGGGTTTGTTCCCCCTTCCGATGTCGTTATTATTTCATGTAAGAGGTTAATACTAAGAACAATTTGAGGATACTTGATTTAAAGTAAAATACAACCTTGAAATGTTGTCAAGGTGTTTTTAAAGTCCAAAAAACAACAATGGACTTAATTTCATTATTGAAAATAATATGTGTGATTTAAATTATTATTTAAATCCTTAAAATAGTACTTATTCTTAATTGTCTTCAAAAATTCTCTTTGATATTTTATTTAAATAGAGAATTTTATGCTGATCCTTTTTCATATTTTTAAGTTATTTTTAAGAGCTTTTAATAATTTTCTATTGAATTTCAAAGTTTCATGTTTTTATTAAATGGTGAAAAGTCCTTTTTGCCCCCGGGCCCACCTGTCGGGGTGGCCCGGTGGGTTGGGCTAAACCAGCTCGGGTCCAACCGACCCGAGCGGTCGCTCGCTCACTCTCTCACCTCGCGCCGCTCGACCTAACCCTAATCCTCTCCCGTCGCTCCGGCGATCCGTGGTCGCCGCCACCGTCGCCGGACTAATCCGGCCGCCTCCGGCCATCTCCGGCAATGAGATCGGTCGCATCTGACTCGCCTTTCGACGGCGCATCAGATGGTCCGCGTCGATTTGCGATTGGAGGCCCTCCCCGTTAGCCCCCAACCCTACTGCGACTAGGGTTGCGCGGTTTCGCGGCGATTCGCCGCTCGCCGACGTCCCTGGCGTTATGGTGCCCTCCGTGGTCCGGGCTTGGCTTGGCCTGGCCTGGCGCCGCCGTGCGCCCGGCGTGTGCCGCCGTGGTTGCCATGGCCGTGACCTTCGTCTGCTCACCTGTAAGTGTTGTTCTCTCTCTCTCTTGCTTCTGTTCCTCCTCCTTCTTCTAGCTAGAGATGCGGCTGCTCCTCCTTATGGAGAGCCATGCCATGCTGTTACTACTGCGCTACTAGCTGCTGCTGCTGTGTTTGCTGTTGCGGTGCGTATGCTGCTGTGCCTTTTGCTGTTGCCATGATTTACTAGCTGCTGCTGCTCTTCTACTTTGCTCTATGCACTTTTGTTGGATGCTATTCTCATACTGTGGCCCTTCTGTGATTGCTCATGAGCATCCAGTGATGCTCATGGCCTACTGGGCTGGCTCTCGTGATACTTACCGCCACTAGGATATCCTGTGTGTGCATAATCTTGTCCCTGGCTTGATCATTATGCATGATCCTTGTAGTATGCAAGTGCCAGTGTCTCTGTTCTTGAAGCTATCCTCACCAGTTACTCAAGTGTATTCATTTATGGTGTTCTGGCTTGTTTGCAATGTGCAATTCTTGTAAATTTACAAGAGCCAGTGCCCCAGAGTGCTCTTCTGTGTGCTTAGTGATGCTCTAGCATGCCTTAGCATGCTATGGCAGGCTCTAGTGTTCATGTGATCATTAACTCGTTGGTCGTTGAATGGTTTAATTGTTGCCTGTGCCTTGCTGTTACTTGACTCTATGTATATGTGTGGCACAGATCAGTGCAAATGCTTGCTCAAGCATCAGCTGACACTTGCAGTGATCCACTGGATCATTAGCATGTGTCTGTGTTATTGTTTACTTGTTAATCTCAATTATCTATGTTGCTTTAATTGATGAAGTGGATAATTGATGTGAACTATACAGTGATGATCATCACAGTTGGTTGGATTAGGCTAGATGGATGCCCACAGTGATTGGGAACCCTAGCCCTTCTTTGAACCCAATCAGGGTGATGATATATGTATTTGACTTGTTGGTGTGGTTGATCTAGGGTTTGAGGTGACCCTGGCAGTAGTTATGTGCTGCCCTAGGGTAGCTCCCCTATTTGTTGGCTTGCTGTTGATTACCAAATGTTTTCTGGGTGATCCATTTATTGGATTGCCAGTGACTCTTGATGTTGAAATCAAACAGACAGTATTATGTCTAAGTCTGATGGTCAATTAGCTTTAGGTGCTAGGTGTGTGGGTTAGGCTAGTCTATGACTTCATCTTTTGCTGGATTTCTTCAGTTATGCACTGTTTTGCATGACTGATGTTCCCATAGGATGATTTCCTAGAGTCTTTACCCATATTTGCTTGCACCAAATGGCTTTGTAGCCAGATGATGACACAAACAGGGTTTTCTACCCTTCTGTGCTCCTGTGATGCATTGTATGCTTATTTATGAGCAAAACTTGGTTTTGCTCAGGTTGATTTGGTTTATACCTCACTCCAGCTCCTAGATTGTTTGTTGGTGTAGAGGGTTGCTTCAGGGTTGAGCTTGTGCTTGCCCTGCTCCTCCTTGCAATCTTGTGTGGCTTGATTCAGTGCTGTGGTGAGTTAAGCAGATTGAACAGCAGTGACTGTTCTTGTGTTCTTGTGTTCTTGTGTTCTTGGTGACTTACCCAATGAAGCCTGCCGATGAATGAGCTAGGGTTTGGCTCAAAAAGGTTATATATGATGCCCTCTTGCTCTCTCTGGTCGACAGCTCTTGCTTGTCACTTTGGTGACTCAGTGTGTGTGTGTGCTGCATGCACACAGCCCTGTGAGCAGGCTGTGTGTGTGTTTAGGCATGTGCGATGCACCTTGACCTGGAACTTGGCTGTGGCATGGATCAGCTCGACAGCTTGATCATATCCACTTCATTTCCTTTATTTGTTAACCTGCCAAGTGGCTTTGCCACTTGGCTTAATTCTGGTTTTGCTTTGGTTTGTGCAGGGATTCAACAATTGATCAAAAATGCATATGGAGTTCTTCAAATCCAAGATCAAGTGAAGATGATCTTGTAGTATTTAGACTAGGGTCATTACTTGTACTTTTCTTTTTATTCTCTTTTATTTTTTTCAATTTCACCAATTCTTGTAATGTGTTGTAATCCATTTATTTTACTTGTAAATATTGTAATGACAATGTAATTTGTGTGATGATCAATAAAGCTCAAAGTTTTCCCTAATGAGCTTTACTTTATTATATTTGTTCATTTTGTTTATTATTGATTATTTACTTAATGAATTTCCTCACAATTGAATTATTTAAGGTAATTATTTAATGTTTGAATTTGAAATTCAAATTCATCATTTGTTTGAATTCAACCATGACACTTCATTTAGAATTCAATAATGCAAACTCTCCCCTCTCTTCTCAAAACCCTAAAGTAGTGAAGTGAGATACAAGTTTTTCGCACTCTCGAAACCCTAACCCTGTAAGGTGTCGAGAGAGAAACTTGTCCCCCTTCGATGCAGTTTTCGTTTAAAAGCGCGAAATTTCCCCAGAATTTACTATGCAATGCACATCCCTTTCTAAAATCTACCCCTCGATCGTCTCTAAACCTGGGACAACGAGAGAGAGAGGAGTGGGTCGGCTCGGGGTTCACCGACCCAGGGGCACGGTGTGGTCGGTTATAGATTTGATCCATTTGGATCAATTGGGCTCAGCCCAACTAGCCTTTTGTTTTATTTTTCTTTAGGAAATATATATTTAATAAAAGAAAGATATAATAATAATAAAATCCAAATAGAAATATTATTGACAAAAGAAAAATCCTAAACAGAATAAATAGCAAAAAACCATTTAAAGTCTAAAAGAAAATAATACAGATTTTTCTTCTAAGTTTTAGAATTTTAAATCTGAAACTATTAAGACCTAAATATTAACATATAATTTTATTATTTATATTTTCATATCAATAAAATATTAGATATTACTTTGTATTAAAATATCACAATTTTTCCATATGATTATGTTTAATCATATGAAAATCCTAATTGATCATTACTTCAACTACTAATTAAAACCTAAACCCTAATAGTGCTTATCATATTTCATTAAGCCTTTTAAAATAATATAATGTCAAATCCAATATTATTTTCAGAGTTATTAATAAATTCAACTTTATAATGAAGTTATCACCTTAAGAACTAAATGGTAATTAGGAAATCCTAGTTCCATTGTGAATAAGATTATATCCTCATAATTGTATGTGGAATCCTTAAACCCTAATGCCATTAGGAACCTAGCTCCATTCATTCATATGAACCCTAAATTGTTTCTAACCTAAACCCTAGGTTAGAACATGTGATCATGATACTTTCTTTTCTATCATAGATCCATAGTAGCAACTAAACCATTGCCAAGTCTTCCTAAAATAATAGAAACCCATCTCTAATACATTGGTATTACATGTGTTCATGCTTAGCTGATCAAATAGGACCAACCCTAGTTCCTACCTTCTGAGACACCAAACTTAGATATCCATGCTTAGCATCACCCCAATGTGATGAACCTCAGGAGCAACTATGCCAGATCTTGAGCATTGCCTAACCATATTCCACTAAACCCTACTAGTGTTGGATACTTATCAACCATCCTATTTAGGAAGCCAATTATTCCTTACTTAGTGAAACCAATAATAAAACCTAGAAAACCTCAACCCTAATTGATATACTTCTTATTCCTTAAGAAGTATGTTCTTCAAAAGTTATTCTTTTGAAGTAAATAAGGAGTAGCCATCCAACCAGCCTTATAGGACATATAAACCCTACCTAGCTATCACCAGCAAGATGAACCACCATGATAGCAACCATGTATAATTAATTGCTTAAGTTGCTCATGCTTAAGAAAAATCATACAAGCCCTAGTAGCTGATGAATCCAACTATGTTATGATCCATCAACTCCTTACTCCAGCAACTAATTGGAACCATAGGAAACTATAGAACCCGTCAACCCAATTATCATATTTGTTCTTTATTAACCAACATGTTCTTCAAAAATTATTCTTTTGAAGAACATAACAAGTAATCATTAACCATGCCACATAGTGCTAAAACCAATCACTATTCATTACATGTTAGGATTATACCAAATGTTATAGTTGTGTGCTATTAATATTATTATTATGATATATTGCAACACCTGTTTATGATAATATGTAACCACACCTGAATAAGAACCTTGTATGAGAATCATTCTAAAAGTGAAACACACCCTGAACCAATTATTACAACTCACTGATCCTAAATCATCGGGGTTAGGTCACGCTTAGAGAGATTGCATCTCATACTTATGCATTATTGCATCTTTGCCAATCTTTTAAACATCGCCCTTACCGGACGATGATGCTATTTCAGAATTTGGAGTTATTGCGTATCGAAGACCTTGCCTGCATAATCTTGCAGTCAAGAAAGGCAAGTTCATCACTTGCTCATGTCATTTGAGTATTTCTATCAAATTACTTGCAAAGTATTATGGTTATCACTATTGCATAAAAATCAAAACCACTACTTTCATAACTATGAATATGACTATGTGGTGGGCAATGGAACCATGGATTGTGTTGATATGGTGGAGGTTCCATTGCACGGGTTTATATCCATCTAGGATTAAACAACAAATGTCGCCAGTGATTCTTGTGCCGTAATACCCGTGTTAACCATAAGATCCGGAGTGGGACGGAGTAGTCAAGATAAGAGAGAAGAGAAGCTCGACTACTTAGAACCTTTAAAAGGGGATAAGAGAGCGATATCCCTATCTCTATTGATCATCATATTGTATCCACCAATCTTCATCATCTCGAACCACTATCCTCGGACCACCCCCTCAACACCCGAAGAAGGTATCCGTAACAAACATTGGTTGCCAAGTTTTACGATTAGGTTCATGTTCTCTATGATCACAGAATCCATTCCCATGTCGTCCGTAACCGTGGACACGGCTTTTCGAAAAGATTATAACCCTGCAGGGGTGCACAACTTTACCCACACGTGCCAACCGACTCTTAATGCCAAATTATTAGCTCTCTTCCTTGGAAAGCCGGCAGAGGGTGGTCGACCACGACCTTTACCTTGCTGTCGCCGAGACCATGAGTCACGCGCTAAGGATTGTTCCGCCGTAACGGGTCAAGTCCCGAAGTCGGTCCTTAACGATGTGTACCGAGGTGGGTTTCCCCGGAGGCCGCAACCCCCGGCCACCACGACCACGCTTACCTGCTCGTTATGTACCTTTACCCCCAAGCAAAATGCAATGCATATGACCAGGTAACGCGCAAACTATGTGACTCATGGAATCTACTAGGCAAGTTAGTGAGTCGAGAGGGTACCATAATAGGGCCTCGTGTGGTTGTACGCTCGGTCTTGGTTCAAGAGGCGAGAACTCGGTTCCTAGGGTCGGCAGAAACGAAACAACCCACCACATCCCAATGTGGCCTCTCGTCTAAGCCTTTAATCATGTTTAACAACATCTCTACACTTACCACGTCAACCTGTCATGCTAGATTCATTTCATTGTAAGGCTCCAGTCCGAAGACCGGAGTAGTAGCGTAACAAACTAAGCATGGCTAAGCATATAGAGATAAAGGCTCTAGCGATGCACACATGCCAAACCTAGGTATGCTAGGAGCAGTGGATCAAGGATTTGAGGCTACAATGGTGAAACATGCAACAGATAGGATAACTATATCTATCGATAAAAGACAGTTGAATCGTATGCAATATGTAGGAACCAGAGATAAAAGCATTTCGAAAACATATATAAACCAGGCTAGGGCTTGCCTTGTCCCTGACAAACCAATATGGATCATCGAGGATCCCATGCTTGACTTGTTCTTCGGTGGACAATTATTGATCTTCGGTGTTGTCGTTCTTCGTCGTCTCGGCCTCGTGCTCTATCGATCGCGAAGAAGCAACACTAGAAATAAAGAAATAACATTCAATACATGGCATAATGCAATGCACACTCAAGGATGATGATATGACATGTTAATAGTAATGAAAGTGATCCTATAACATGCTTGTCAATTTAAATAGGGTTGGAATGCATAATACTTTGCAATTCCATAAACCCCGCATATTAAAGAAAAGGGTTCATTTGTTCTTCTATTAAGGACAGGGTTCAAAGTTGTTTAACAATGCATGCTTATGATACTAAAGTTAGATCTCATTTTTCTGAAGATTTTGATATATTATACACATTTTTCTGATTTAAAATGAATAAGTTATGAATTTAACAAGGTTTAATCAATTTCTGGAATTTCTGGAAAATGTTAAATATCTGACAGTCGGACCCACTCATCAGGGTTTTATTAATTAATAAAACATTTACGAAATGATTAAAATCCTGACATGGGGAATCCATATGATAGGTTTACAGGATGAGTGATTATGGTGAAGC
This sequence comes from Lolium rigidum, assembly GCF_022539505.1. Taxonomy (NCBI): domain Eukaryota; kingdom Viridiplantae; phylum Streptophyta; class Magnoliopsida; order Poales; family Poaceae; genus Lolium; species Lolium rigidum. Next base: position 217,154,290 of record NC_061511.1, on the reverse strand, counting down.
TGAAGCAGATCCATAGTCAACATAGAAGAGGGAATGCATGGGAAATCACTTAGGATACTATAATCATAGTGTCAGCTAGTGGTTTTCTTGCAAAATAAACCCTGAAGAAAGGAAGATGACCTATGAAACCGTAGCAGATATATGAAGACCATAATTGGTATCAGAAGACCCCAATTGGTATAGAATCAATACTGCGAGATAAAGTAGAAGATGTCTCGTTCAGTTGATCAGAACCTATAATAGAATTCATTTTTAGATAACAAATAGCCACAATTGGTATCAAGGAGTCTACCATTGGATTATTTGTATCAAGAAGCTGTGAACAAATAAAATTTTCTTAACAAAATAACAATGACCTATAATCATTTAGTCGAAGGATTCACATTGGAAGTCCACAATTGACTGGATATACCACAAAGTACTTAATGAGACTCTTAGAAAAGTACAACCCATAAGCTAGACCCAGACCAATACTCTAACCATAAGTCCAATGGTTGGAAGAAAAGGAGTTGAAGATTATAAGAAAACTCTAAGGGGTAGAGTAAATATTGAGTTGGATGTACAATGACTCGATACTTTGAGTAAGATAGAAACAGAAGGTCTGAACTGGGAGGAAGTTCGATCTTATTTTCATAAGATTGTTGAACACTACTTTCAGAAGGATGTCAGACCAGAAGCCGATGATTATACCTCGAGGAATTAAGATGTGGACTATAACTTGAGAAAGTGAGTAATATTTACTCAGAAGTACGAGAACTCAAGTAAGTTAAGCTTAATGAAGTTGGACGAAGGAAATACCGTAGACCAATAAAGCCCAAGATGGCCAAAGAATGAAGACAATTGAACATACCAATATCAAAGACTAATAGAATGATTCCTTTCATGGAACTTAAATAATCCAAAATAGTTATAGGTATCAACTATAAACCATGATTGGATGGACTAAATGAGTCTATTCCATTCTTAGAGGAATAAGCCATCATGATCATTTCCATGTTAAATACCTTACGTAGTACCATTATTGCAGTTTTGGTAGTAAGGGAAAAACAAAGACCTATTTTATCAAATAGGAGAATGTTATCCAATTAGTCCTCAATTAAGACTGTCAGGACAAGAAGAAGTCCCAATCATTGAATATTCAATGAGAAAGGAAACAAGCTTATAATATTGGAGGAAATCATGGAAGTAAAGGAAGTAATAGTTGTTTGATGTAAACACTAATGGATTCCAGGAAGAATCTGGGCAAGGGATATATTCAATTATATCCAGTAAGATCACCATGGAGTTCGAGAAAAGATTTGGTCTGCACAAGTCAAATCCACACTCCGAAACGTGAGGGATATCAAACTTCGAGGACGAAGTTTAGTTTAAGGGGTAGAGACTGTAATATCCCAGGTAATGGGGTTACAAAATTAGAGGAAACAGATGTGTGCATTGCATTCATGCATAGAAAATCCGGGGAATTTTCGCGCTTTAAAGTAAAACAGTCACAGTAACTGAAGTTTCACTTGACCTTGGTGGAATTGAAGTAGCTCATCAAGTCAAGCGCTATAAACCTCAATGTGACTTTGTTAAAACTTTGTTTTGGGAAGAGATGATTTGATCTAAGGGGTTAGATCAAATAGAACTAATAATCAACACAACAACACTTTACTCAATGATCAACTACTTGATCTTATAACAGATCATAATATGGTAATCATTGCCACAACACATGAACATCAATTCAATTGTAAATCCGAGTAACAATAATTGGAGAAACTATTCTTCACTCATCTCCTCCATGTCTTAAACTAATCCATGCACTTATCATAAACCCTATGATATCCATTCTACTTTAATCTTGGAAACAAGACAAGGAGATCCAACTAAGGAATATAACTCTTCTCTATTCCAAATTATTAAGCATCAAACCTAGAGAGGTGAGAGTTCTATTAATTATTAGAGAAGCAATAACAAACCTTGAGTTAAATCCTGGATATACATCCATGTAAACAAAACCTCATCTTAAGAACATAACCTTAGGAAACTAATCAAGACCATCCCTAGAAAGAGAACCTTTCATGTTGAACATAGATATTGATGATCACATCATTATCTATGGAACCAAATCTTAAGATGGTAATAAAAGTCCTTTCCTAGATGAGAGAGAGACCACTCATACCAATTTTAGCTTTACCTATTTAAGAATAAAGGACAACCTTTGAATTAAAGTATTAGGTTGAAAACCATTTCTCTTGGAGTGGTGGGATAACCTAATATCACATGGAATAATACCATACCCCTTAATTGATTAGGTGAGGAAGAGACTAACCTAATTGAGCTAGACAAATGAAACCTTAGCCTAGATACCTAAGGAGATATTAGGAGTACCCCATAAACCCTAGAATAAACATTCTTAAACGAGAAAGCTCAATCTATGGTGTTATACTCAAGATAATTGAGACAACCATAACCATGCCCATTCAAGAAACTATAAAAGAAGGTATATATTTAATTGATCAAGACAACACTTGATCTTGGGAGTGAGGAAACCATTCAAGGAGAGATACCTTAGTAAGTCCAACCTTGATCATTATAAATTGTGTAATGATCATAAACCCTAAGAATTTTAAGTAAAGATATTAAGAACAAGATGATCATATGTAATATATGATCATGCTTTGGAGAAATGTGAGGATAAGTTAAATCCTAATAGGATAAGCAGATATCATTCATCACATGAAATTATAGGGAGATCACTAGGAAGAAACCCTAGGCTTATATCTCAATCCCAACTTGTGAATCACTTGGTGATCATAAAGTAGAATCCTACCACATCTATATTCCATTTATTCCTTAATTAAAGGACGTAAGAAAACCTTAGAGTAAAATTCCATATTTTATATGGTGAGAAACCATTAATCCATATAACCAAAGTTAACTATAAAAAGAACCATAACCACTTTAGTTACTTCAATAATAAAATGAGGATAATAAGAGAAGTGAATTAGTAGAAGATAAAACCAATTCTCAAATCCTTAGTAATTAGAGAAGCACATGAAATATTAAGCAAGTAACCATCTTATCTTGGTTAGGGGAGACTAAACCCTACCAAATACATTATAGTGCCATCTCATTCCTACAACCTAGCATTATATCTCAACCCTAGTTTATGTATCACTATGATGATCTTAATATAAACCAGGCCATAAATGAGATTCAAACCAATTGCCAGTAGGTGAATATAATTAGAACCCTAGAATTTCTCACAAGCTAAATACTATATTTAAAACCATGTGTAGTACTCAACCATTTACCATTATGACCAAGATCAAACCTTGATAAGAGTAATATCTACTCTATATTATTAAAGGTGTTATTAAATATAAATCCAGTGCTACCTTTGGGGAGATGGTTCTAATAAAAAACTTCAAGAGCTTAACAAGCAAGTGCTCACATAAAATCATATGCATAGAGTTAAATCCCCAGATATGAGATCAAACCCTACTAATAACCTATAAAACACTCATAGTAGAAATGCCCCACTCTACTAATATCAAATAGATATAATTCACAAGAAAACCAAAATGAGAGTATCAATTCATATCTATTTAACATTTGGATAAAAATATCGAGTGTGTAATAGAATCTCATATAAAATGCTTGTTCAAGTAGGATCATAACGTATTAGTCAGGATAGTAAACCTTGATGAAATTAACAATTGTGAAACCTGCAAAAGTAACAGAATTCAGATCTAAAATTCAAATGGAAAATTAAAAACAGAATTGTAAACGAAAAAGAAAAGAGAAAATAGAAAAGGGGCTTACCGGACCCTACCGTTCGACCAAGCCCACCGGCAGCCCGACAAATCCCAGCCCAACACGGCCCGAGTCAGCCCAACATACCCCTTCGCTTAAAAAACAGAGGAGAGGGTCATCCTCATCCTCTCTGGCGCTCGAGGAGGACAGCACGACGACGTGCTTCTCTTCCCCTCGTCGCTGGCAGCATCTCCTCGTCCGAAGGCGTGACGAGGCACACAACCAGGCCGTATAAAAGCTCCAGGACGAGCCTCGTCTCGAATTTCTTCCTCTCTGGCCTCAATTTCGCCCCCAAATTGAAACCCTAATACAACCGGCCACCATTACCGCCGTCGTTGTGGACCTCCCCGTGCCTCGCCGAGGACGCCATCGACATCGCCAACCTCTCCTTGCTCTTCTGGCACAAGGAATTGAACTAGGGAGCTCCAGAGCATCTCCATCGACCTCATTCCTCCGACGGCCGGAGCCATGAAATCCGGCGATACACGCCCCCATCTTCCTCGCCGTCATGCTCAACGTGCTCAGGGTAAGTCGCCGGTGCTCAAGCACCCCCTTATCTTTCCCTATTACGCCCTCGAGCATGCCCTGCACCATTGGTCCGGGAGCTCTGCCGCTCGGCCCCGCCGGCGAGCGAGCTCCGGCGACCATTTTGGAGCAGCGCCGCCACCATATGGTTTGCCTTGGCGTGCTTGGTTCGATTAGAGTGCGTAGTCCGTTCGCGGGAGCCCCGAATCGCCGTCGTCGTCGGGAAGCGGCCGCCGGCCGAGAGCTTCCCGGCCACGTCGAAGATTTTGACCCGGTCAACCGCCAACGTGGCGATAGACGTGGCCAAGGCCCACCTATCGGTGGCGAGAGTAGAATAGCCCGGGTGCATTTAGTAATTCGCTGTTTAATTTCGAATCCTATTTAATTACTGAAACTTTGTAAATTTGTAGAAAATTCATAAAAACTCAAAAAAATACAAATAAGATATCAAAATTCTTATAAAAGAAAAATCTATCCAATAAAAATATAAAATGAAAATTATATTTTTAATAAAAATTCAATTATTTAATACTTGTTAATTAAGCCTTTTCTTTAATCCTAAATTGAATTAAAATTCAATAAATAGTAAAACCTTCTAAAATAAACAAAAACCAGTAAGAAAAATAAAGAAAACTTTAAAGCTATTTTTCTTTATTTGTTATTTTGTTAAATCTTTATTAGTGGAAATTTAAACCCTAATTAATAATTACCTTGATTATTAATTGTTTAAAAATAATAAAATGCCAAATTCAGTATTATTTTTTTATCTCAAAGTTATTAATAACTTCAACTTTAAAAAAATGAAGTTATTAATCCTAGAACTATGTGGTAAATAGCAAACCCTATCATTTCATGTGAAACCAAAAACCCTAATTCAATTAGAAACCCTAGCTCCATTATTACATGTGAACCCTAATTTGCTTCTAACCTAAAACCCTAGGTTAGAACAGGTGATCATGGTACCTACTTTCAAATCATAGAACCATACTAGCAAATAAATACTTGACTTGGCCACATAAAATGTAGAAGACCTATCACTAATATATGGGTACCCCATGTGTTCATCCTCTTCAGACCTAAATGATCAAATAAGGGCAACCAAATGCAAACCCTAGCTCCTATACTTAGAGATATCAATTTTAATTAACCATGCTTAGCATCACACCATTGTGATGAAACCCAATAGCATATAGGCTCAATAATTATCATTACATAACCAAGTCCACTGAACACTACAAATACTTCAGAATTATGAACTATCCTATTTAGGAGCCAATCATTCCTTACTTGGTAGATCAAATAGCAAAACCTAGACAACCTCAACCCTAATTGATATACTTCTTATACTTAAGAAGTATGTTCTTCAAAAGTTATTCTTTTGAAGTAAATAAAGAATCATCATCAACCCTGCCTATAAGAACCTATAAACCCTAGCCAGCTATCACCAACAAGGTATACCACCTTGATAGCAACTAATGGTAATTAAGATGTTTAGGCTTAATTCAACAATACCAGCCTAGTAGCTGATGAATCCAACTAGGTTGTGATCCATCTAATACTAACTTCAGAAACTAGATGAAACTATAGTCAACCATAGAACCCCACCAATCTAATTATCATACTTGTTCTCTATTAAAGAACATGTTCTTCAAAAGTTATTCTTTTGAATTATATAATAATAAATCATCAACCATGCACTATAGGACTTAAAATTGACAACTACTTGTTCACTTATTATACAACTACAATTCCTTGGTGTGTATGATTGTTACTATACATTTTACCACATGCTTATTATGCTAAAACTACACAACCCTAAATAAGAACCTTGTTTGTGAATCATTCTAAAAGTGCAACACACCCTACACCAATCATTACCACTCACTAATCCTAAATCATCGGGGTTAGGTCACGCTTAGAGCGATTGCATCTCATTCTTATGCATTATTGCATCCTTGCCAATCTTTTAAACATCGTCCTTACCGGACGATGATGCTATTTCAGAATTTGGAGTTATTACGCATCGAAGACCTTGTCCGCATAATCTTGCAGCCAAGAAAGGCAAGTTCATCACTTGCTCATGTCATTTGAGTATTTTTATCAAATTACTTGCAAAGTATTATGGTTATCACTATTGCACAAAAATCAAAACCACTACTTTCATAACTATGAATATGACTATGTGGTGGGCAATGGAACCATGGATTGTGTTGATATGGTGGAGGTTCCATTGCAAGGGTTTATATCCATCTAGGATTAAACAACAAATGTCGCCGATGATTCTTGTGCCGTAATACCCTTGTTAACCATAAGATCCGGAGTGGGACGGAGTAGTCAAAAGTGTTTCCACCTCTCGTTCATCAACGGATGCGCTTTACCGTAGACACTTGTATCTGTCAGGGCAAGCGGTTGGCTGGGGAAGCCTTAAGTCCCCACGGCATAGTCCGTAGACACTTGTCGCTCGAAGTGCAAGCGGTTGGCTGGGAAAGCCTTAAGTCCCCACGGTATTGCGGTCTATGATGGGTTGCGGCTACCGGCGAAGGAGTTTGGTTCGATCCCAAGCTGTCGTCGTGGTCGGGGTCCACCCGTGAGTGGGAATAATGGGACCGGCGAGGACCCGGGGTCGGGGCATGCAACAAAGGGTGGGTGTTCGAGGTAGCGGAGGAACATGATTGGCTAGACCTTATACCGGGCCTCACACCAAAGGAAGTGTGGACGGGGAGTACGCCGGTTGGCACCAAGGTTAAGATCTCTTATGGGTAAAGCAACACATCTCTGCGAGTGTAAAGAAGCGTGACCTGTCACTCCCTGTTCCGGGATATGGAAGCTGCGAACGCGGCCGGAAAGGAGCTCCATGAAGTTCTAGTAAACCGGTGAAGGCCGACGGACATAGTTCTTCGAATAAAAGCAACCTTTTGAAGAAATGGTTATGAAAATCTGCATTGGTATTAGACTTTACGGTCTAATGCCGTAGCTAGTGCATTAAACACCTCTTTCCTATAATGAACTTGTTGAGTACGCTCGTACTCATCCCACTCTTAAATCCCCTGCTTAGATATGGAGGCATCAAAGGAGGATCTACGAGTGCAACTCGAAGGCCGAGGAGTCAACAACTACTTCACGAGACGAGGACCACGTCGGAGGAGTCAGATACCACATCCAACAAGGAGAAAACCTAGTTTAGCCCTAGAAGGGAACTAGCTTCCTAAACCTAGCTCCTACTTAGCTAGAATCTATTCATAGCCTCTATAGCTAGTCAAATACTCTACAAATAGAGTTCGTGATAGATTAGACTACGAGTCGTTCTTCTGGAGTTTATTTGCGAGATTTACCTCGTTGTAAAGTAGGAGGTCTGTGATGATCTTATGTAACAGAGTCAATGTTGTAATTCTATAGACATACCTTGGACCCGCATATGTTTCTGTTGTACCACTCTGAGCGATATAATACTAGTGGAACGGTGTTTCATTGGTGTTATATCAGACTTGCATACTACACCATGCAGTGGTATGCCGGGTCACCACAGAGATGTACTTTCTTTGTCAAATTTTTTTACCACTTGAAAATATGTTTTTATGGTAGAGCGATCATACGCACCCGGGAGCCGAATTGAGTTTCTGTTGCAACTATATACTATGTTGATTTCTCTTCACATGATTGCTATCTCTTGGTTGATGAACTCAACATATATATTGATATGATGAAGAGAAGTCCTGAATTCATGGATTGTGATAGTTTGAGTGGTCTTGCTCTCAAGTTTGTTGAAACAAGACAATGTTTGGTATTTTCGTTGGTATACCGTAGTACCGCCTTAGTACACTTGCGTTGGCATTATCCGTGGCAACAACATCAATGGAGAAGATTTCTCGGGCATGAATATTATAATGACAGATCTTTGAAACAAGATAGGTGATGACTGCCTTAATGATTTGATGGTTTGCTATGTTGAGAGAGAGCTATTTGCAAAAATTGATGACAAGAAGATTATGCTAAGTTTTCATTCCTAACCTCAACAGTTTTATCTTGCTAGGATGAATACAACTTAATGGTATTATGATCCCATTTTATCAAAATTTAGAAATATAGTATACTTGTGCTAAAATTTGAACTCATAAGTTTGTTAGGTTGAGATCGTATGGTGACACCCAATTGAGAAACCCGACTACCCAAGTCCTAGGAGTTCATGTTAGTAGTTTCTAAGTCATTTTTATGGGATTTTCATTTTGTTTATAGCTGTACTTTATTAATTATGAAAATTATATCTTAGTGAACCATTTGTTTTAACTTTCTTTTGTGGCTAAAAGAATTTAGACTTATAAGTTCGACCTTGCTCATCTCAATTCCTTGCACCACCGCTATTTCCCAATCCACTGTTGGGCAGACCACCGGCTACCATCGCCCTTCGTGATATATGCTTTTGTGGGATTTGTATGTACTCCCTCTGTCATCCCACGAAGGTTGTCTACATGGAGGCCATGTAGATACATCTAAATTAAACAACTTTTGTGGAACAAAAGGGTACATGTAGATGATCTGATGCTGGTTCTTCTTGTTCTCTTGTGTGCTATTTCCAATAGATGCAGACTGTACCAAATGGCTAGATACATCTAAATTTTAATAATTTTTAGATCTGTAATGGGACGGTGGAGTATGTCGGACAACGCTCTTCAGTTTGAGAGTTATGTTTGGACCCAGTTAAAATCGGATCCGTCCGAACCGTCCGATATACAGCGATCAACGTTTGATGTCCGACTCCAAGATAGAGTTGTAGGCGACTGGCTTTGGTATAAGTAAAGGTGCACGTGGTTCCGGCACGAGAGGAGCTGAGCCACCCTGCCGTTGAACGCGAGCGGGAGAAGTAGCAAGAGCATGGACGAAGACGACGGCGACTTCACCTTCGCCGTAGCCGCGCCTTTGGCAGGCAGCGACGGGATCTTCCCCGGCGACCGGCGGATAGGTGCCGGCCGGATGTACCCGGTCTTCGGCCGGCCGAGGTCGCCGCCGCGACAGCAGGCTCCGGAGCAGGAGCCAGAGACGACGACGGCCACCGCACGCGTGCCGCTTGGGCGGGTCCTACTGGTGGACCGAGGACGAGCAGGAGCAGCGCAGCCCCCCTACGACGAGGAGCCGGAGAAGACCTGCTACTGCTCGTGGTGTCCCGGGTTGTCGGCGGCGGCCAAGCCGGCAACGCGCTGCCGAAAAAGCGGCTCCACGGGGTCGCTCCTGCAGTGGAGTCAGCGGCTCCTCGGACGGAGCCACAGCGACGGCAAGGAGAAGTTCGTGTTCTTGGACGCCGCGGGACCCTCAGGCTCCGAGCGCAAGGCGGGCGCCGGCGGCCATGTGACTGCGTGGAGCTATTACGCGAAGGCGGGCGCCGGCGGCAGTAACCATGGCCGGCGGCGGAGGTCGTTCCTCCCGTACAGGCAGGACCTCGTGGGGTTTTTCGCCAGCCCCACCGCGTTCCGTCGGAGCTATCACTCGTTTTGACGTACTGAATTACTGATCGCTACTTCTTTTCCTGCTCCTATGGTGCTCGATGTTTGCGTTGCTTCCCTGCGTACTGCTTGTACGAACGAATCCGTAGGGATTGGTAATTTTTGGCTGGCATGCTAATTTATCAGCTGGTAACAAGTGTGTAAAACGGTTATTGCAGCAGCACAATCCATATAGTCAATTGTATATGCAAAAAAAAGTCGCTTTAGATCCCAAGCTACATCGAGATCGTTTTTTTAAGTTAAACTAAATAGATTATGAAAGAAAATATACAAGTGATATATACATATACATGTATTCGTCAAGATATTTTCTCAGATATGATCTATACAAAGGAAAAATAAATAGTGTAGGGAGAAAATCATTTTTTCCCTTTCTGAGCCACAATTTTGTCTTGTGTAGCCAAAAATATAATGTATCGTTTTGCCAAAATTACATACAGATATGTGATATTTGTACATATCCACATAAGAAAAAATCAAAGTTTACAAACTTCTGAATATCAGTATCCCTCTTTTAATAATTTCGGGTTACATGCAGCCTGGGAGCAAAAAGGACGCTTAAACTTGATCAGATTCAGTCATTCAGATGTGAGCACACACAGTAACGCCCCTGTGATTCATGACATTAGGAAGCTGGCTGATTCTTTTACTTCTTGTTTCTTCGGTTATGTATATTGGAGTCTTCTTTCTGACTTACCAGTTGATAACAATAAGAAGATTTGGAAGATGAAGATACCATTAAAAATTAAAATTTTTGGATGGTATCTTCGTCGTGAGGTTATTCTCACAAAAGACAATCTTGTTAAGCGGAATTGGCATGGAAGTACACGGTGTGTTTTTTGTCATCAAGACGAAACAATCAAACACTTATTCTTCCATTGCCAGTTCGCGAGATCTATATGGTCTATCATCCAAGTAGCGTCTACCTTGTATCCTCCGACTAGTGTCGCCAATGTCTTTGGCAATTGGCTTCATGGTATAGATTCAAGGTTTAAGTTGCTTCTTAGGGTGGGGGCGCTAGCAGTTATCTGGGCGCTTTGGCTATGTAGAAATGGCAAGATCTTTAGTGACAAAAATTGTTCTTTGTTGCATGTCATCTACAGATGTACAGGTATTCTCCGTTCATGGTTACCTCTACAGCGAGTGGAGAACCGACAGCTATGTACGGAGGTCTGTACACGGTTGGAGGCTACGGCGAGGGATACTTTTTTCCCTACATGGGTGGCAGCATAGTCTACGGATAGATGCCCCACCTACACTTTAGGCGTTATATGATTCATCGTTCCGATATGTATCTCGTCTAGTTTTTATTATTTATCCTTTTGAACTTAAGACAACAAAACGGCTGTGTGCATCCTGGTTATGCAGAGGCTGGATGTAATTGCTTATTAAAGTAATAAAGCATCCTTTATCGAAAAAAAAGTATATTGGAGTTTAAACGTTGCTGCTCATAGTCTCTAGCTAAGTCTAGTGAGTTTTCAGTGTGATCTGTGTGGCGTGGCGTTATTCCGAATTGCATCTGTGAGATTATTTGTAATGACATTTTAATTATGTGATCAATAAAGCCCATGTTTCCCTCAAAAGTAACGGCGGTTCTCGTCTCCATCTCCTTCAACTGATCACCAACTCTCATTTTCCAAGCTTTCCTCTTATTCGTCCCCGAAAATTAATTAATCTGATCATACGATCGTATTTTATCGGACCATACATCCGTGTCAGCCTTGATTAAGCCTCCTAGCAGCCAGGACCTAGTTCAGCCGTGTTTCTTGCAGCCTACGACGCGTGCTGCCTCCGACATCGATCGACCAAGCGTAAGTGCTGACATGGATAGCAACGATGTATGGTACGATACATCAGAGTAATTAACAGAGTAGATATTTTTTGAAGTATATATACATCAGATCAAGACTTATCGAGCAGTAGTATATAGGGGTAGTAATTAACGGAGTAGATATTTTTTGAAGTATATATACATCAGATCAAGACTTATCGAGGAATAGTATATGTGGGTGTTATGTAATTGCTAAGTCAGAGTTTAATGCGAGAAAGCTTAATTAACAAGTCGATGTACACTTCGATTGATCCTTGATGGGACGAGACGGCTCACCGAGCGACGAACAGGATGATCAATCTAGTGGATCAGCTAGCAGTACTCCTACTGTAGACCAGACTCCTTGGGCATACGCTACGTCGACGGGTAAGATGCCTGCCACTAGGGTTTCAAAGCGGACAACCCGCAAACTGCATGTAGGTATGTCAAAAATCAAATTGCACTATGTTAACTTTTGTAACACCTATATGCGGGTCCTGCTTGCAACCCTTCCCGCCACCATATATACAACCTCGCCACTAAAATCCGAGAAATGGGCGCTTTTTTAATTGATCCTTTTGCTCTTTTCATGAAACTGTCGAAATATGATGACCAATCTACACTGAGACTTTTCAGAAACTAAAGTTAGTGTCATGTCCAATGCAACGTCTCTATACCCGAAACCCTAACTTCCCCTCCCGAAACCCTAACCTCCCTTGTCGCCTCCCTCCCGGGCGACAACGGAGGCCCCCAGCCTCCAGCCCCTAGCGGACCTCCTCCCCCCGCCCCTCAGGCTGCCGCTGCTGCCGGCTCTGGTGGCCGTGGCGGCGCCCCTCCCGTCGAACGACGATGGAGAGGAGAGGGCTTCCACGCGGCGCATCATGGGGGACGATGAGGCACAGTTGAGGACGTCGGGTGGCATGGTTGCTTGGCCGTGGCCTGATGTACTTCGCCGGTAGCCATGGAGGAGTGGGTGTAGCGGTGGTGGCCTTCGCCTCCGGCGGTGGCAGCGACGCATGATCCGCGCCGCCTTTTTTCTTCTCTGGTGATCCGGCAGGAGTGACTGGCGGTGTGGGGGCAGCTGGTCTAGCTGTTGGTGGCGGTCCTTGGGTTTCTCTCATGTGAAGATGAAGGCCTGTTGGAGGCCAGTCTTCCTTGATCTAGCTGGAGTGATGAGTTCCGGAAAGCTCCATCGGCGAATGGAACAACACATCTTTTTTCTGGAGTTCGCTGGATCGGGTGGTATTCTGTCACGCACACCCATGCTTTTATTCCGACCGTTTGGTTCTGGAGGGAGCGACGCGAAGCTCTTTTCTATGTTGACACCAAGTGACATTGGATCCATGGTGAAAGTCAGAAGAAGAGAATATCATGAAGGCCGGATGGGAGGACTAGCTAAGGGAGGTTTAAGTCTCCACGATGTTGGGGGACTTGCTTGGTGTTCCGGGTTTCACAACAGTAGTATGAAAGTTGTGGTGACAGCACATGTGAAGTTCAGAGCCCCACCTTTCATGTCTGGCCTTAACTGGTTGTGCCTGGCAATGACCTTGTTCGAGGCATTGTTTTGAGAGCGGGGACTATCTCCAAGGTGAAAACCTAAGATCTTTGGTCGGGCGACGACGATGCTGGAGCACTGTTCTCTTCTTGGAGGCGTCGTTTTTGGAGAATCTGTATTTCAGGTGCTGTCTTGGTGGTGGATGTATTGCTATTGTTAGGCCTGAGATACTGTAGCGGATCTTTTGTTTCTTAGTTTTCTTTTATCTTTTTTTAGTTGTGTGCATCTGTAGTGCCATTAGGGTGTTGTATTGTTGCAGAGGCTGGATTTGGTATCTTCTGATATTAATATATTCCCTTTATCAAAAATGTTAGTGTCACGATCCAGCGCAATGTCTCATTCAGTCCTCTCTTTATGAGACTCATATGGACTTTCGAATTCCACAACAAGCTCATAAGACTCATATGGACTTTTCTTTTAGAATAAAGCGCTGTGTTTATATTAACTCACATAAACATCCAACACAAGATTATTTTCAGTACTAGCCGGTGGAACACCAAGCCAAACCCTATTAACTTTATTAACCGCATCCTTCTTTTGCTAGCCAAACCCTGTAGAAGTGCATTTATTTCCTCAATGAAAGGTCCATCGAGGGACATGTTCCGCGAGAATCAACTTGTCATTGGGTGGTTAGGAGGGCACTGGCATCTCCAGCCCATCAGAGTTTAAATATCAGGTTTGACACTTTGGTGTCTTATTAAAGTTGGGATATTCTTCAGTGGGAGCACTAGTGGAAAAGAGGCCTTTCGCCCCAACCTTTAGTCCCCGTTTTGAACCAAACCGGGACCAATGGGGGGTATTGGTCCCGGTTCATCATGTAAACCCTTTAGTCCCGGTTCGTTTGGACCATTTAGTCCCGGTTGGTAATACGAACCGGGACTAAAGGGTGGTCTATGGGGCAAAAGTCTTTAGTCCCGGTTCGTATTACCAACCGGGACTAAAGGTCCTTTAGTCCCGGTTGGTACTATGAACCGGGACTAAAGGGTTTTTTGCCTCCCCATGCACCTCCACACACACACCCCCCCCCCGTGGATCGCCTTTTTTAGCACTGTAAAATAGAAAAAAAATGATAGAAAATTCAAAAAAATAAAATGTTTTCAGATTCTTGTATGTTATGCAACCTACTATTAGGGAAAATTAACAAATTTGAATTTTCACTTTTTTTGCAAAAAAGTTTTGAAAAATGGTAAAACCGCAATAACTTTTGCATACGACGTCGAAAAAAACGTATAATATATCAAAAAAATCCTGGGAAAAAGTTACATCCAAATTCACCGGGGTTTACCCGGTTAGCCAATTTTTAGATTCACAAAATTCCAAATGAAAATATGAAAGCAGGAAGATTTTAGTTTTTGCCAGAAATTCGGAATTTTATTTTTTAAATTTTTTTAAAATAATAATTACATCATGCATAAAGATTACTATTACTTAACCATAAAGTTAGCCAATTTTTTAGATTTTCAAATTTTCAAGTTTGGCAAAAAAATATTAAAAAATAATAAATTTAAAAAACAATTATAATACAAACTTAAAAAATTATAATTATAGTACCATTACCACAACATGTTATTACGTTATTAGTTTTGTTTATTAAAATAATTATTTGGAATTCGAATAATAAATAAGTGTGACATCGACCAACATGTTAATAGGATTGATATGATACTAGTATCACAACATGCGCGCGAAGCACTTGAAAGCGGGATGGGAAAAGAACTTGGAAGTTAAGCGTGCTAGTGCTGGAGTAGTGGGAGGATGGGTGACCGAGCGGGAAGTTGGACCACGGGTAAGTAATTTGACTAGAGATTAAGCGTAGTTAGAGATTAAGTGGAGTTAGAAACTAAACTAGTTAAATAACTGAAATACTAGAAATTCTGAAAAAATACGAAAAAAAAGAGGAGCGAAAAATAATTGGGAATCAAATAGATAAAAAAATAACGAAATAACCTTTAGTCCCGGTTCGTGTTACAAACCGGGACTAAAGGGTTTTTCCTCGACGCGCGCCAGCAGCCCACGTGGCGGGACCTTTAGTCCCGGTTTGTTTTACAACCGGGACTAAAGGGGGACCTTTAGTCCCGCCTAATTGGTCCCGGTTTGGAAACCGGGACTAAAGGCCCAAATGAACCGGGCCTATAGCCCCGTTTTCCACTAGTGGAGGCGACGTTCCTGTCGACAGCGAGACGTCTATAGTAACTTCGTCAATCTCAAGACCCGTCCGATGAAGTTTCTTGGACGCAGTCTTTCGAAGGTGTTTACATGGGTAGGGTGTGTGGGGATTCATAGGGATAAGTGTATGTGTATATATGTGAGTGTCTACGTTTGTACCGTGTTTCGCAAAAAAATAAGAGACATCTCCCGCTCCTCTCCCGCAGAATCTTCGTTGCGACCCCAGAATTGCCCGTTTCCAGCACAATCCTCTGGACCCGATGATCCTTTGCAAGTATTGGTCCCTGCCGGTACGCCAGGACCTCGGCACCTTCAGCGTCAGCAACATGGGCGTAAAAATGGAAAAACAAAAAAAGAAAAATAAATAGAAATAGAAAAACATAAATAGAAAATAGAAATAAAAATGGAAAAACAAAAAAAGAAAACAGAAAAATCTTTGGTACCAGTTCTAGTCCACGATATCAAAGGTCTGCTGGGCTTCGCACCCAAAATTTGGTGGCGCAGAGAGACCTTTGGTACCGGTTGCTGACTAGAACCGGTAGAAAGGTCGATTAGGCCTTTTTCCCCCAAATCGACGCGAAGAGCCACCAGTTTCCCCCAAATCGACGAAGACGACGACGCACCGCTCCCGTGACGAAGACGACGCCGCTGCCACACGCACCGCTCCTGCCGCCGCCGCCACGCGTGTGGGGTGATTTCTCCCTGCAGAAACGTGGCCGCCCGCCGCGTCCCCTGGAGAGCGACTTCGTTACCGGCGAGGAGTTAGAGGACGACGAGGAGGAAGGCTACGCGGAGGCGGAGCGGCTCGCGCCCCAACGGAACAAGCGCAAGCGTGAGGCCTCCGCCGCGGCGGCTGCTGCGGCCGAGGACTTGTCCCTCATCGGTAAGCGTTTTCTGCTCTCCGCTTCTGTCGCCTTGGTTTCGCTGGAGCGGGGCGTGTCTGGGTACCTGCCGCTAGGGTTTGGCCGTTCAGCTGCGGTGTACAAGGAATTGAAGCTGTACAGACGATGGGATTTTCGGTACCGAGTACTGCTTCTGCTGTAACTAGGATATGTTAATCTCAGTGGCCTTCTGCTAGGTGAATTGACGAATTCTATACTTGGCTTAGGATTGGGCTTGTATTCTTTGCTGAACACTGACCTCCTTAGCACAACTAGAAATTGCTAGTGCTGCTTAGGACTGCAGTGATTATCTCCTGGACATGTGCTAGTTTGCGATGTAGGATTGCTAGTGCTGCTGATGGTTCTCGTGATGAACATGTGGATGGACGATCCTTTAAAAATTCCAGGTTACTTATTATTGTGATATTTCTGCCATTTGATAGGTAGAGAAGACATGGCATACCTTTTAGATTATGGGTTTTGTAAGAAATGTTCTAGTTCTTGCGAAGCTATTGCACTTTTAAATGTTCTTTTGTTGTCTCTTATATATTGTACCACTCTTCTTCCTCATATAGATCCACTGTATATGTACATAGAGTTTACACTCACTGAATAGCTCACACTATTTCGTCCAATGTCTTATTGTGAGCGTACTTATTGACCCTCTTCCCTTGTCCAGTATTATACGGCAGCAGTTGATTAGTACTGAGGATATAAGGTGTATCCGCAGAAAGGCTCCATGTACCCGTTCTGCTGATGTTTTTCGTGATATAAGGCATATCTTAACGACTGTTTGTAATAAAAAAAAATACATTATGCAATAAACTATGAAGATGATCCATTGTATTTTAACCATGTATTTGTTACATTATGCAATAGGCAGTACTCATGTTTCAGTTTTGGATTACATTATGCATTATGCAATAGGCAGTACTCATTGTTGCATATCTTTTTTTTTATGGATGGATGGATGGGTTTTATAAGATGTCTTTGAGATATTCTCTATTTTTCATATTCATGTTTTGGATTGTCCACTTGACTGGAATATATGCAATCTTTGGCTCTGTTTGTAATACACATGTGGCATTGACTAAAAATCTATGTATAGTCTTGTAGATGCAAACTTCTTTGCTGTTGGGTGTTCTCTAATGTAAAGTCTTGAAGATAGATTCATTTGTAATGTATTTGAAGATATCTATGGAAATTTGGTAGTGACATTGAGCTATGGAGGACAGCCCCTTCATCCGAGTTGAGGAGCAAGAAGGCATTGTGCAAAAAATGATATATGAGAGTGTCCGTGGACCAGAACCCGATGGAGATGACGATGATTTTGGCTCACAATTTCTGAACGATGTCGGTGAGAGACTTGACTCTGACGAAAGAAGAGACTTGAGTCTAGAGACGACGAAGTGTCCATAACAAACTCCGGCGAGGTGTATTTTATATTAAGGCTATGTTCATCAGTAGATGCATTGATTTATTTGTATTGCACTTATTAACGAATCATTTTTCTTTTAGTCTTCTGGATCATCGAGCAAATGTGATAAAAAAGGCCCGACACAACATCTATCGGGCGAGGC
This sequence comes from Lolium rigidum, assembly GCF_022539505.1. Taxonomy (NCBI): domain Eukaryota; kingdom Viridiplantae; phylum Streptophyta; class Magnoliopsida; order Poales; family Poaceae; genus Lolium; species Lolium rigidum. The sequence goes on along the minus strand of NC_061511.1, from coordinate 217,136,477 downwards.
TAGGTTAGTGACATAGTCATCCCCAATGGACCTGCCGAAGAAGGTACCTGGGATACCTGGGATTTACTGAAGGCCCACGACCTGAAGATTACAAAGTCTGGAAGCCCAATAAGGTGTTCATATGGAAGATACAGATATAATCGGAATAGAGACTTGTAATTGTACGGGACAAACTCAAAGAGTCTCGCTGTTTGTAACTTATATCACGAAACCCTCGGCTCCACCTCCTATATAAAGGGGAGCCGAGGGAGAAAGAAAGGATCGATTCATTGTCAACACAACCCTAGTTTTTAGCAGTCGAGCACCTTTTCGGCTGAAACCTTCGAGATCTACTTGCCCTCTACTTTCCACGAAACCCTAGTCTACAACTTGTAAGCATTGAGAAGTTAATACCTTGTCAGTTAGCCCTCACCGCATTTAAGGATAGTGGTGAACCGGTGGAACCCAAAGAATACTGTCGTAATTTTATAAATCAAGTTGGAGTTCTTGACCATGTACCGATCAGCATTGTAGAGTGGCATAAGCCGAAGAACCCGGGGGGAGGGGGTGAAGCTAGTTATGTCAACGATACTCTATTTTTTTTTTCTTTGGGACAGTCTACTAACACACTTCAACCTACCGGAAAATGAAAGTCAAGAAATGGACTCTTAAGAAGATGGTCACACAATTGCAGACCTGAAAGAAAAAATTATGGGCTAAATATGAAGATGAAGATCCAGCATTCACTGAAACTCTATTGAAGATAAAAGCGCACTGGCCCGCGTTTGAGGCGTATAAGAAATCGTCTACTGCTGTGTCCCGATCAGCACAAATACAAAAAATGCTGCATAGAAGAAATATTTCCATAAATTGGGGTCAGGTGGCTACAAGACTACCATTCCAAAGTGGAAAGAATTTGAAGCTAAACTGATGGATGCAAGGATCGGTCCACAGACATGGGAAAGGCCCGACCGGTCCAAGTTTTGGTTGTTCGCGCATGGGGCATGGTTGGACCCAAAGACAGGGCAGATCGTTGCATAGGGAAAATGGAAGGAAAAAATTGCAGAAGTCACGACGCTGCTTGTAGACTTAATAGAAGAAGTTAGAAAGGGAGAGTACATTCCCGATAGAGAAAATGACGAGCTGACACTCGCTCTGGGAAATCCTGAACATGTTGGACGAATACGAGCCCTCCCAGGTGTCACCATGAAGGAAGCGTGGCCGGAGTGCGCTGACAGTTATAGAAGCCATTCGAGAAAGAAGAAGCAGGACTTAGACCGGTTATCGGAATTGGAACGTAAGGTGCAACTGCTTAAGACTCAACTAGTCGGCAGAGGGCACCCGATCAGCAGCTGTTTTTACAAGATCCTCAAGCCGATGCCGCCCCATCTCAGCCAAGAAGCAGCGTGGATTATGTCACGGAGAAGATAGCTTGCGAGCTACATGTGCCAATGAGGAACATGTCCATTAAGGTGGCGGTCGGCTATGTTTATCCAAATGAAGATGGAGCAACTGTTGGAGATATGCCAAGAGGCAATAATAAATGGTTATTATAATATATCTTTGTGTTTATGATAATGTTTATATACCATGCTATAATTGTATTAACCGAAACATTGATACATGTGTGTTATGTAAACAACAAGGAGTCCCTAGTAAGCCTCTTGTATAACTAGCTTGTTGATTAATAGATGATCATAGTTTCATGATCATGAACATTGGATGTTATTAATAACAAGGTTATGTCATTATGTGAATGATGTAATGGACACACCCAATTAAGCGTAGCATAAGATCACGTCATTAAGTTATTTGCTATAAGCTTTCGATACATACTTACCTAGTTCTTTCGACCATGAGATCATGTAAATCACTTATACCGGAAGGGTACTTTGATTACATCAAACGCCACTATGTAAATGGGTGGTTATAAAGGTGGGATTAAGTATCCGGAAAGTATGAGTTGAGGCATATGGATCAACAGTGGGATTTGTCCATCCCGATGACGGATAGATATACTATGGGCCCTCTCGATGGAATGTCGTCTAATTAGCTTGCAAGCATATGAATGGTTCATAAGAGACGACATACCACAGTACGAGTAAAGAGTACTTGTCAGGAGACGAGGTTGAACAAGGTATAGAGATACCGATGATCAAACCTCGGACAAGTAAAATATCGCGTGACAAAGGGAATCGGTATCATATGTAAATGGTTCAGTCGATCACTAAAGTCATCATTGAATATGTGGGAGCCATTATGGATCTCCAGATCCCGCTATTGGTTATTGGTCAGAGAGAAGTCTCAACCATGTCTGCGTAGTTCGCGAACCGTAGGGTCACACACTTAAGGTTTGATGTCGTTTAAGTAGATATGGAATGGAGTTCGAAGTTTTGTTCGGAGTCTCGGATGGGATCCAGGACATCACGAGGAGATCTAGAATGGTCCGGAGAATAAGATTCATATATAGGAAGTCATATTCCAAGTTTGGAAATGATCCGGTGCATTTATGGCAGGTTCTAGAAGGTTCTAGAAAAGTCCGGAAGAAATCACCATGGAAAGTGGAGTCCCGGAGGGACTCCACCTTGCATGGCCGGCCAAACCCTAAGGGGAGAAGTCCCAGGTGGGCTCCACCATAGGTGGCCGGCCAACCCCCCCAAGGAAGGGGTGGGAGTCCCACCTTGAGTAGGATTCCCCCCTTGGGTAGGTTTTGTCCCTTTGGTAGGTTTTGGTTTCGGGTCTTATTCGAAGACTTGGATACCAACACTTGGGGATTTCCACCTATATAATGAGGAGCAAGGGGAGGGGGCCGGCCACTCCAAGCCATGAGTTGACCGCACCCCTCAAGGCTGCCCTAGCCGGCGCCCCCTCTCCCAAACCCTAGCCGCCCCTCCTCCTCCACCTCTCCCGCAAACTCTTAGGCGAAGCCCTGCCGGAGATCTCCACCACCACCGCCACCACGCCGTCGTGCTGCCGGGATTCCGAGGAGGATCTACTACTTCCGCTGCCCGCTGGAACAGGGAGAAGGACGTCGTCATCAACACCGAACGTGTGACCGAGTACGGAGGTGCTGCCCGATTGTGGCACCGTCAAGATCTTCTACGCGCTTTTGCAAGCGGCAAGTGATCGACTACAGCAACAACGAGATCTAATCTCGTAGGCTTTGGAAATCTTCGAGGGTTAGTCTCATGATCTTCTCGTTGCTCCCATCTTCTAGATTGCATCTTGGCTTGGTTTTCGTTCTCGCGGTAGGAAATTTTTTGTTTTCTATGCTACTGATGCGTGTGGTTGGCACGTCCGTTGGGAACCCCAAGAGGAAGGTGTGATGCGCACAACGGCAAGTTTCCCTCAGTAAGAAACCAAGGTTTAATAGGACCAGTAGGAGTCAAGAAGCACGTTGAAGGTTGATGGCGGCGGGATGTAGTGCGGCGCAACACCAGAGATTCCGGCGCCAACGTGGAACCTGCACAACACAACCAAAGTACTTTGCCCCAACGAAACAGTGAGGTTGTCAATCTCACCGGCTTGCTGTAACAAAGAGTTAACCGTATTGTGTGGAAGATGATTGTTTGCAGAAAACAGTAGAACAAGTATTGCAGTAGATTGTATTTCAGTAAAGAGAATTGGACCGGGGTCCACAGTTCACTAGAGGTGTCTCTCCCATAAGATAAACAGCATGTTGGGTGAACAAATTACAGTTGGGCAATTGACAAATAAAGAGGGCATGACCATGCACATACATATCATGATGAGTATAGTGAGATTTAATTGGGCATTACGACAAAGTACATAGACCGCCATCCAACTCGCATCTATGCCTAAAAAGTCCACCTTCGGGTTATCATCCGAACCCCCTCCAAGTATTAAGTTGCAAAGCAACGAGACAATTGCATTAAGTATGGTGCGTAATGTAATCAACAACTACATCCTTAGACATAGCATCAATGTTTTATCCCTAGTGGCAACAGCACAACACAACCTTAGAACTTTCGTCACTCGTCCCAGTGTCAATGCGGGCATGAACCCACTATCGAGCATAAGTACTCCCTCTTGGAGTTACAAGCATCTACTTGGCCAGAGCATCTACTAGTAACGGAAAGCATGCAAGATCATAAACAACACGTAGATATAACTTTGATAATCAACATAACAAGTATTCTCTATTCATCGGATCCCAACAAACGCAACATATAGAATTACAGATAGATGATCTTGATCATGTTAGGTAGCTCACAAGATCCGACAATGATAGCACAATGGGGAGAAGACAACCATCTAGCTACTGCTATGGACCCATAGTCCAGGGGTAGACTACTCACTCATCACTCCGGAGGCGACCATGGCGGTGTAGAGTCCTCCGGGAGATGATTCCCCTCTCCGGCGAGGTGCCGGAGGCGATCTCCTGGATCCCCCGAGATGGGATCGGCGGCGGCGGCGTCTCAGTAAGGTTTTCCGTATCGTGGCTCTCTGTACTGGGGGTTTCGTCACGGAGGCTATTTGTAGGCGGAAGGGCAGGTCAAGAGGCGGCACGGGGGGCCCACACCATAGGGCCGCGCGGCCAGGGGTGGGGCCGCGCCGCCCTAGGGTTTGGCCACCCCGTGGCCCCTCTTCGTCTCTCCTTCGGACTTCTGGAAGCTTCGTGGAAAAATAGGCCCCTGGCTTTGATTTCGTCCAATTCCGAGAATATTTCGTTACTAGGATTTCTGAAACCAAAAACAGCAGAATCGGCACTTCGGCATCTTGTTAATAGGTTAGTTCCGGAAAATGCACGAATATGACATAAAGTGTGCATAAAACATGTAGATAACATCAATAATGTGGCATGGATCATAAGAAATTATCGATACGTCGGAGACGTATCAGCATCCCCAAGCTTAGTTCTCGCTCGTCCCGAGCAGGTAAAACGATAACACGGATAATTTCCGGAGTGACATGCCATCATAATCTTGATCATACTATTTGTAAAGCATATGTAGTGAATGCAGCGATCAAAACAATGTATATGACATGAGTAAACAAGTGAATCATATAGCAAAGACTTTTCATGAATAGCACTTCAAGACAAGCATCAATAAGTCCTGCATAAGAGTTAACTCATAAAGCAACAATTCAAAGTAAAGGTATTGAAGCAACGCAAAAGAAGATTAAGTTTCAGCGGTTGCTTTCAACTTGTAACATGTATATCTCATGGATATTGTCAACATAGAGTAATATAATAAGTGCAATAAGCAAGTATGTAGGAATCAATGCATAGTTCACACAAGTGTTTGCTTCTTGAGGTGGAGAGAAATAGGTGAACTGACTCAACATTGAAAAGTAAAAGAATGGTCCTCATAGAGGAAAAGCATCGATTGCTATATTTGTGCTAGAGCTTTGATTTTGAAAACATGAAACAATTTTGTCAACGGTAGTAATAAAGCATATGCATCATGTAAATTATATCTTATAAGTTGCAAGCCTCATGCATAGTGTACTAATAGTGCCCGCACCTTGTCCTAATTAGCTTGGACTACCGGATCATCACAATGCACTCGTTTTTACCAAGTGTCACAAAGGGGTACCTCTATGCCGCCTCGTACAAAGGTCTAAGGAGAAAGCTCGCATTGGATTTCTCGCTATTGATTATTCTTCAACTTAGACATCCATACCGGGACAACATAGACAACAGATAATGGACTCCTCTTTTATGCATAAGCATGTAACAACAATTAATAATTTTCTCATTTGAGATTGAGGATATATGTCCAAAACTGAAACTTCCACCATGGATCATGGCTTTAGTTAGCGGCCCAATGTTCTTCTCTAACATATGCATGCTTAACCATAAGGTGGTAGATCTCTCTTACTTCGGACAAGACGGACATGCATAGCAACTCACATGAAATTCAACAATGAATAGTTGATGGCGTCCCCGAGTGAACATGGTTATCGCACAACAAGCAACTTAATAAGAGATAAAGTGCATAATTACATATTCAATACCACAATAGTTTTTTAAGCTATTTGTCCCATGAGCTATATATTGCAAAGGTGAAGAATGGAATTTTTTAAAGGTAGCACTCAAGCAATTTACTTTGGAATGGCGGAAAATACCATGTAGTAGGTAGGTATGGTGGACACAAATGGCATAGTGGTTGGCTCAAGTATTTTGGATGCATGAGAAGTATTCCCTCTCGATACAAGGTTTAGGCTAGCAAGGTTTATTTGAAACAAACACAAGGATGAACCGGTGCAGCAAAACTCACATAAAAGATATATTGAAAACATTATAAGACTCTACACCGTCTTCCTTATTGTTCAAACTCAATACTAGAAATTATCTAGACCTTAGAGAAACCAAATATGCAAACCAAATTTAAGCATGCTCTATGTATTTCTTCATTAATGGGTGCAAAGCATATGATGCAAGAGCTTAATCATGAGCACAACAATTGCCAAGTATCACATTACCCAAGACATTTATAGCAATTACTACATGTATCATTTTCAAATTCCAACCATATAACAATTTAACGAAGGAGAAACTTCGCCATGAATACTATGAGTAGAAACGAAGGACATACTTGTCCATATGCTACAGCGGAGCGTGTCTCTCTCCCATAAAGTGAATGCTAGGATCCATTTTATTCAAACAAAACAAAAACAAAAACAAACCGACGCTCCAAGAAAAAGCACATAAGATGTGATGGAATAAAAATATAGTTTCAGGGGAGGAACCTGATAATGTTGTCGATGAAGAAGGGGATGCCTTGGGCATCCCCAAGCTTAGACGCTTGAGTCTTCTTGATATATGCAGGGGTGAACCACCGGGGCATCCCCAAGCTTAGAGCTTTCACTCTCCTTGATCATGTTGCATCATACTCCTCTCTTGATCCTTGAAAACTTCCTCCACACCAAACTCGAAACAACTCATTAGAGGGTTAGTGCACAATATAAATTGACATATTCAGAGGTGACACAATCATTCTTAACACTTCTGGACATTGCATAATGCTACTGGACATTAGTGGATCAAAGAAATTCATCCAACATAGCAAAAGAGGCAATGCGAAATAAAAGGCAGAATCTGTCAAAACAGAACAGTTCGTATTGACGAATTTTAAAATGGCACCAGACTTGCTCAAATGAAAATGCTCAAATTGAATTAAAGTTGCGTACATATCTGAGGATCATGCACGTAAATTGGCTTAATTTTCTGAGCTACCTACAGGGAGGTAGACCCAGATTCGTGACAGCAAAGAAATCTGGAACTGCGCAGTAATCCAAATCTAGTACTTACTTTTCTATCAACGGCTTAACTTGGCACAACAAAACACAAAACTAAGATAAGGAGAGGTTGCTACAGTAGTAAACAACTTCCAAGACACAAAATAAAAACAAAGTACTGTAGGAAAAAAAAACATGGGTTGTCTCCCATAAGCGCTTTTCTTTAACGCCTTTCAGCTAGGCGCAGAAAGTGTGTATCAAGTATTATCGAAGGGTGGTGTGTCCTCAGCGGGGTGTGAATCGTTCTCAACTAGGCATAGTATATTTGATACATAAGTTTCAGCACCTCCCTTTTCATTAGTCTTAGGCGTGCTACTTTCATTAAACAAATTTTCAGGAACAAGCCAAGCATAGTTATTTTCTAGTGCATCATTCATAGCTAAGAGTTTACATGGTATTGGTGCTTTGATCTCCCCGCCATCATCAATATTATTAGTGTATCTTATTCTATCCATGTCCATCTTTTCAAGGAAACTAACAAAATTAGTATGAGAACCAAGCATATTAAATTTAGCAAAGACCTTTCTAGCTTCTCTTGCTAGACCACCAAATTCTCTAAGAAGGGTTTCTAAAACAAAATCTTTCTTTTCCCCTTCTTCCATATCACCAAGTGTGAGAAACATGTGTTGGATTATAGGATTAAGATTAACAAATTTAGTCTCCAACAGGCGAACTAAATGCGCGGCAGCAATTTCATAAGTAGGCGCAAGGTCTACCAAGTGTCTATCTTCAAAATTTTCAATGGTACTAACATGATTGAAAAATTCTTCTATATTATTTCTCCCAACTATAGACCCACGTCCTACCGGTATGTCTTTTGTGGTAAAATTAAAAGGAAACATGATGAGTCAAGTAAAGTAAATGCAAGTAAACTAATTTTTTTGTGTTTTTGATATAGCAAACAAGATAGCAAATAAAGTAAAACTAGCAACTAAATTTTTTTGTATTTTGATTTAGTGCAGCAAACAAAGTAGTAAATAAAACTAAGCAAGACAAAAACAAAGTAAAGAGATTGAGAAGTGGAGACTCCCCTTGCAGCGTGTCTTGATCTCCCGGCAACGGCGCCAGAAATTTGCTTGATGCGTGTGGTTGGCACGTCCGTTGGGAACCCCAAGAGGAAGGTGTGATGCGCACAGCGGCAAGTTTCCCTCAGTAAGAAACCAAGGTTTAATCGGACCAGTAGGAGTCAAGAAGCACGTTGAAGGTTGACGGCGGCGGGATGTAGTGCGGCGCAACACCAGAGATTCCGGCGCCAACGTGGAACCTGCACAACACAACCAAAGTACTTTGCCCCAACGAAACAGTGAGGTTGTCAATCTCACCGGCTTGCTGTAACAAAGAGTTAACCGTATTGTGTGGAAGATGATTGTTTGCGAGAAAACAGTAGAACAAGTATTGCGATAGATTGTATTTCAAGTAAAGAGAATTGGACCGGGGTCCACAGTTCACTAGAGGTGTCTCTCCCATAAGATAAACAGCATGTTGGGTGAACAAATTACGGTTGGGCAATTGACAAATAAAGAGGGCATGACCATGCACATACATATCATGATGAGTATAGTGAGATTTAATTGGGCATTACGACAAAGTACATAGACCGCCATCCAACTGCATCTATGCCTAAAAAGTCCACCTTCAGATTATCATCCGAACCCCCTCCAGTATTAAGTTGCAAAGCAACGAGACAATTGCATTAAGTATGGTGCGTAATATAATCAACAACTACATCCTTAGACATAGCATCAATGTTTTATCCCTAGTGGCAACGAGCACAACACAACCTTAGAACTTTCGTCACTTGTCCCGGTGTCAATGCGAGCATGAACCCACTATCGAGCATAAGTACTCCCTCTTGGAATTACAAGCATCTACTTGGCCAGAGCATCTACTAGTAACGGAAAGCATGCAAGATCATAAACAACACGTAGATATAACTTTGATAATCAACATAACAAGTATTCTCTATTCATCGGATCCCAACAAACGCAACATATAGAATTACGGATAGATGATCTTGATCATGTTAGGCAGCTCACAAGATCCGACAATGATAGCACAATGGGGAGAAGACAACCATCTAGCTACAGCTATGGACCCATAGTCCAGGGGTAGACTACTCACTCATCACTCCGGAGGCGACCATGGCGGTGTAGAGTCCTCCGGGAGATGATTCCCCTCTCCGGCAGGGTGCCGGAGGCGATCTCCTGGATCCCCCGAGATGGGATCGGCGGCGGCGGCGTCTCAGTAAGGTTTTCCGTATCGTGGCTCTCTGTACTGGGGGTTTCGTCACGGAGGCTATTTGTAGGCGGAAGGGCAGGTCAAGAGGCGGCACGGGGGGCCCACACCATAGGGCCGCGCGGCCGGGGTGGGGCCGCGCCGCCCTAGGGTTTGGCCACCCCGTGGCCCCTCTTCGTCTCTCCTTCGGACTTACGGAAGCTTCGTGGAAAAATAGGCCCCCGGGCTTTGATTTCGTCCAATTCCGAGAATATTTCGTTACTAGGATTTCGAAACCAAAAACAGCAGAAAACAGACAAGCGGCACTTCGGCATCTTGTTAATAGGTTAGTTCCAGAAAATGCACGAATATGACATAAAGTGTGCATAAAACATGTAGATAACATCAATAATGTGGCATGGATCATAAGAAATTATCGATACGTCGGAGACGTATCAGCTACGAATCCCATCAGTGGTATCAGAGCCGTGTCTATGCATAGATTGGTTGCACGAGTAGAACACAATTGTTTTGTGGGCGTTGATGCTTTGTTGTCTTTAGTTCGTGTACTTTGCATCTTGCGGCATGGTGGGATGAAGCGGCTCGGGCTAACTTTACATGACCGCGTCCATGAGACTTGCTCCACGTTCGACATGCAACTTGTATTGCATAAGTGGCTTTGCGGGTGTCTGTCTCTCCCACCATAGTGAAGATTCAATTTACTCTTTCTATTGACAACACTAGAATCACCGTTGTGGTTCATGTTCGTAGGTAGATTGGATCTTACTCGAAAACCCTAAACCACGTAAAATATGCAAACCAAATTAGAGACGTCTAACTTGTTTTTGCAGGGTTTGGTGATGTGATATGGCCATGATGTGATGATGAATATGTATGAGATGATCATTATTGTATTGTGGCAACCGGCGAAGCCTTATGGTTGTCTTTAAATTTCATGTTGAGTAGTATTTCAAAGTAGTTGTAATAGTTGCTACATGAGGTGAACAACCATGAAGACGGCGCCATGGACCTTGACGCTACGCCGACGATGATGGAGATCATGCCCGTTGATGATGGAGATCATGTCCGTGCTTTGGAGATGAAGATCGAAGGCGCAAAGACTAAAGCCCATATCATATCACATATGAATTGCATGTGATGTTAATCCTTTATGCATCTTATTTTGCTTAGAACGCGACGGTAGCATTATATGATCCTTCACACTAATATCAAGATAATAAAGTGTTCTCCCCTCGTATGCACCGTTGATATAGTTCGTCGTTTCGAAGCATCTCGTGATGATCGGATGTGATAGACTCAACGATTACATACAACGGGTGTAAGCCATGTTGCACACGCGGAATACTTGGGTTTGCTTGACGAGCCTAGCATGTACAGACATGGCCTCGGGACAACGGAAACCGAAAGGTTGAACACGAGTCATATGGATGATATGATCAACATGTTGATGTTCACCATTGAAGCCACATCATCTCACGTGATGATCGGTTTTGGTGTAGTGGATTTGGATAGTGTACCACTTAACAACTATGAGGGATGTTGTATTAAGTGGGAGTTCATTAGTAATTAGATTAAAACATGAACTAATTATCATAAACATAGTCTAAGTAGTATTTTGAATTAATTTGTAGAATTGGCATCCGTTTTCTACCATGCGCTAGTCTTACAATTGAGATAAAAATACTGTTAAATCTGACAAGAAACTTTACAGACTGGTAACGTATTGTTAAAGAATCAAGAAATGATTAAGTCCTATTGCAAACTTTTAGTAAACCTCACATTGTTGATTCAAAGAGCTATGGTTTCAATTAGTACCTAAAGTCATCTTGTCTCCGTGAAACTTGAAGTTCAAATCTGTTTAAAAAGTAAGGAGATGAAAATTTGGTTTTCAGAAATAAGCGAGGTATGAGATATATGTGATATCTAAGACCTTGTTGCAAGATGTTAGAATATAATTTGGTGAGACTACATAAACTTTATGGGAATGTATGAAGGTTGAAGACGCCAGGCGTCCCAATCCTCCAACTATTGGGGCACTAACGATATTCGCATATCCATGAAGTGATCGTCCTTAGTATGCACCGTTGCTAAGACTCGTAGTTTCGAAGCATCACGTGATGATCGGGTGTTATAGATTCTACGTGTGCATATAATGGGTGCAAGCCAGATTTGCACATGCGAATACTGAGGTTATACTTTACGAGCCTAGCATGTACAGACATGGTCTCGAAAATTCGTCATGATATGATGGATAAAATTATGAGTGAAATTGTTCATCATATTAAAAGGTTACTAATAGTGAAATCCGGAACACTTGTCATATGATGATCAACATCAAAGTAAGAACCTCAAGGTTATTGATATTTGACCAACAAATCTAGAAGTTATTGATGTTGAAGTGTTTTCCTGAATACTGAGGAAAGCTAAAAGAGAAACTACAAAAGATTATTGGCAGAAAGAAAAAAAAGACTAGAAAGTCTAGCTCAGGTGTATATAAATGATATACATGTTATGGATGTATTCCTTGTTTGGTCACATAATGAAATTCTTGGGTATTTGTACCAGGTTGGTTGGTATGAGATGTCATACAATACAACGCAATACAAGAATACGATGGCCTAAGTGACTAATAAGGAATATGGTAATAATGCACGTCTGGAACATAATAAGTGTTATCATGTTTGTCGTTGGTATTCTACCTAGCCCTTAGCATTTATAATAAAGAACTTAATAATTGTTATTTTGCTCTGGTCAAATGAAAATAATGAGTTGTTCAAATTATGACATTACTCCATGTACGATGGATAAGTTATTATAAATTTTAATGGTGAAACACACACACATAATACTGACGCTAAAATGTCATAAGGCAAATGATTTGAATTCCACTTATTTATGGAACCGCCATTTAGGTCATGTTAGAAAGGAACACATGAAGGAACTCCATGCAAATGGATTTTCGGAGTCATTTGATTTTTGAATCGTTTGGCGCTTGCAAATCTTTTCTAAAGAAAATGACTAAAATACCGTTCATAGGCCAAGATTTGAACGGGCAACTAACTTAGTGAAAACATACATGATGATATATGTGGTTCACTGGGCATAGTTTTGTGCGGGAGATTCTTCTACTTCATGAAAACTTCCAACAATGAATTGAGTATATATATGTGGATATATTCGATAAGGAAGAAGTTTGAAACATTTGAATGGATTCAAATAAATTTCAGCATGAAGTGGAAATCATCGTAATAGAAAAGTCAAATATCTATGATTGGATAATTGGGAAAAATATTTGAATTACGAGTTTTAGCGAACATCTAAGAGAGTTATGAAATTGTTCTACAACTCACATTTTTTGGAGTATCATAGTGATGATATAGTATCCGAGAAATGTATCCAAACCTTATTGGGTTAATGATGAGATAAAAATAAAATGATGCCATTATATTTTTGTGGATTATGCTTAGTGACTACCGCTTTTACACTAAATAGAGCATCATCATGATCCGTTGAAATGACACCATACGAGTTATGGCATGGGTATAAACCCTAATAGTCCTTTCTTTAAATTTTGGTCTAAGAGTTTTTTTTAGAAGAGAAAAAAATATTTTTTTAGAAGAGAAATTTTGGTCTAAGAGTTTACAACCAAAATCGGATGAATGTCTTTGTTGGTTATCCCAAAGAATTGATTGGGAATTCTTTCCACTATGAAGTAAAAAAGACAAAAGTGTTTGTTAATGTTACTTGCTTATTTCCAAGAAATTGTTTTCTAGCGAAGTATTTCAGTGCGAGGACAATAGAACTTGATAAGGTTTATGAACCTGAGCAAAATGATCAGAGTAGCACAGCATCGGAAATGGTTCCGGAAGCGGCCACGACGATCATGGCTCCCATGACTACAAAGTGTTTTAGCCATGAAGATCGAAGTACCTATTGTACCTTGTAGGTATGGTTTACTTTGTGATCAAATAAATGATTTGTGGATAAAGGATTGATTTTGAACAATGATAAACCAACTACAAAACAAAGAAGTTATGATGGGCCCTGACTCCGTTAAAATGGCTATACGCCATGAAATCCAAGATAGATGAATACTTTTTGAAAGTGATTGGTTCTAAAAAAATTGATGGACTTGGATAAAATATCCTTGAAGAAGCTTGACTTGTCAAAAAGTTGTTTACGACAAAGATCAAAGAGTTGACTACGATAAGATTAGATCTTCCGTAGCAATGCTTATAGTCTATGTGGGTTATTCTAGTAATCGCTACATATTTCTTTTATGAGATATGATAGTAGGATAGCAAAATACATTTCTTAACAAAAGTGTGTATTAAAGGTGTATACAAGATACAATCAAGAGTTTTGCTAGTCCGTAGAATACTAGATAGGTATACGAACTTCAATTGGATGAAGTGAGTATCGCGGAGTTGGAATCTTCACCGGATGAAATAGTCAAAGAGTTTTTGATTTCATCAGAAACGATGAAGATGCTTGCATTTGCAAGAAATTAAGTGGGAGCGCTGAGACATATTTATAATACTTATGTAGATGACATATAGTTGGTTATAAATGATGTAATTATATATTTGATTATAAAAGGTTTCATTGAGAGGGATATGGACTAAAACATATTTAGTGTCAAGATCTATGAAGATAGATTAAAACACATAATAAGTTTAAGTCAAAGTACATAGAATGAATATTGAAGTAGTTCAATATAGAAATATTAAGAAAATGTTCTTGTCATGTGAAGGTTTAACAAGACTTGAGTGTATCTGACACTCAATGAGTAAAAACACATGAGTGATTATAGATCACAAATAATATGTACACAATCAGATATCCTGTGCTCTAAAGTGTTATGAGCATATACCAGAATGATTCATGTGATGATCATTGGACGACAGTAAGAATATCCTTGAGTACTTTAGAAGAACCAAGGATATATATAAAATTTTGTATGGAGAAATGACAAACAAATCGCTGTAAGGTGTTGCACCGATATTAGTTTTGTTACATATAAAAAATAAAATTTCAATCTCAAATTAGGCTAAGTGTTGTTTAAAAGGTAGCACAATGAGCTAGAAGTTGTCTATGCTAGATTTAGATGAATTCTAAATATTGTGACGGATTCTACAAATGAAGGCAGAGTATGTCATTGTTTTGACAATGACTGTGGATGTTAAGTCAAGAGATTCTTTGAGAACTTGGTGTAGTTCCGATAGTGTCAGAACTTTGAAGCTATATTGTGTGTGACAATATTAGTGACATATTTCAGACCGCGGAATTAAGGTTCCACCAGAAGACCAAACATATTTAATGCCGACTCATTTGGAAAATGAGTGATGCGTTGAGACGCAAATGAATTGCAAAATACATACGTTTCTGAGCATGTCAGATCCGTTGACTAAAACTTCTCCCGTGAGGAAAACATGATAAAGCACCGGAAGGCCAAGGTGTTATATCTTTACATATGTAAACTAGATTATTGACTCTAGTGCAAGTGGGAGACTGTTGGAGATATGCCCAAGAGGCAATAATAAATGGTTATTATAATATATCTTTGTGTTTATGATAATGTTTACATACCATGCTATAATTGTATTAACCGAAACATTGATACATGTGTGTTATGTAAACAACAAGGAGTCCCTAGTAAGCCTCTTGTATAACTAGCTTGTTGATTAATAGATGATCATAGTTTCATGATCATGAATATTGGATGTTATTAATAACAAGGTTATGTCATTATGTGAATGATGTAATGGACACACCCAATTAAGCGTAGCATAAGATCACGTCATTAAGTTATTTGCTATAAGCTTTCGATACATAGTTACCTAGTCCTTTCGACCATGAGATCATGTAAATCACTTATACCGGAAGGGTACTTTGATTACATCAAACGCCACCGCGTAAATGGGTGGTTATAAAGGTGGGATTAAGTATCCGGAAAGTATGAGTTGAGGCATATGGATCAACAGTGGGATTTGTCCATCCCGATGACGGATAGATATACTCTGGGCCCTCTCGGTGGAATGTCGTCTAATTAGCTTGCAAGCATATGAATGGTTCATAAGAGACCACATACCACGGTACGAGTAAAGAGTACTTGTCAGGAGACGAGGTTGAACAAGGTATAGAGATACTGATGATCAAACCTCGGACAAGTAAAATATCGCGTGACAAAGTGAATCGGTATCATATGTAAATGGCTCAGTCGATCACTAAAGTCATCGTTGAATATGTGGGAGCCATTATGGATCTCCAGATCCCGCTATTGGTTATTGGTCAGAGAGAAGTCTCAACCATGTCTGCGTAGTTCGCGAACCGTAGGGTGACACACTTAAGGTTTGATGTCGTTTAAGTAGATATGGAATGGAGTTCGAAGTTTTGTTCGGAGTCTCGGATGCGATCCAGGACATCACGAGGAGTTCTGGAATGGTCCGGAGAATAAGATTCATATATAGGAAGTCATATTCCAAGTTTGGAAATGATCCGGTGCATTTATGGCAGGTTCTAGAAGGTTCTAGAGAAGTCCGGAAGAAATCACCATGGAAAGTGGAGTCCTGGACCTTGCATGGCCGGCCAAGCCCTAAGGGGAGGAGTCCCAGGTGGGCTCCACCATAGGTGGCCGGCCAACCCCCCCAAGGAAGGGGTGGGACTCCCACCTTGAGTAGGATTCCCCCTTGGGTAGGTTTTGTCCCTTTGGTAGGTTTTGGTTTCGGGTCTTATTCGAAGACTTGGATACCAACACTTGGGGATTTCCACGTATATAATGAGGAGCAAGGGGAGGGGGCCGGCCACTCCAAGCCATGAGTTGGCCGCACCCCTGAAGGCTGCCCTAGCCGGCGCCCCCTCTCCCAAACCCTAGCCGCCCCTCCTCCTCCACCTCTCCCGCAAACTCTTAGGCGAAGCCCTGCCGGAGATCTCCACCACCACCGCCACCACGACGTCATGCTGCCGGGATTCCGAGGAGGATTTACTACTTCCGCTGCCCGCTGGAACGGGGAGAAGGACATCGTCATCAATACCGAATGTGTGACCGAGTACGGAGGTGCTGCCCGATTGTGGCACCGTCAAGATCTTCTACGCGCTTTTGCAAACGGCAAGTGATCGACTACAACAACAATGAGATCTAATCTCGTAGGCTTTGGAAATCTTCGAGGATTAGTCTCATGATCTTCTCGTTGCTCCCATCTTCTAGATTGCATCTTGGCTTGGTTTTCGTTCTCGCGGTAGGAATTTTTTTGTTTTCTATGCTACGAATCCCATCAGCAACGCACCATCATCTGCCCATTTCCAGCTGGCTATGCTCGTGTCGGGGTGGATGACGTTGTGATGGGTTATGAAAAAATGGAGTTTGAATTTCCTAGAGGTGACGATAAGAAGACAATGGGCGATGTCAAGTGCAGTTTTACCCTATGGAACAAGAAATACATCGTCTTTTCCTCGCATGATCAGCCAAGGCCACCGACTTCTCCTTGTAGCAGTCCACGTGAGCAGCAAAGTCCACATGAGCAGCAAAGATCATCGACACCTCCTGGTAGCAGTCCACATGAGCAGAAAAGTCCACACCTACATGAGAGGGACCCCAACACGAGTCCACCATCTCGATATCCTCAGCGTAAGAAAGTACCCATTAAGCGGAACAGTACGCCGGCTAGGAAGAGACCTAGAAAAGAGAAAACCCAGCCGCCTATTCAGAAGTTACCTTGGAAAAAAACTATCGAGGAATGCATCGAAATCTCTAAGTCCGAGGTGGAAGCCCATTTGGTAAGAAAATACCAGAGATACCTTTTGAGAAGACACTAGATCCGGTGAAAGTTGTGCATACCGTTGAGAATCTATATGACCCTGTACCATCGCCGCCATCTGACTATAGGCGTTCTATTGAAAGTTCATATGACGAGATGGTGCAGGCAAAAAAAAACCATTCAATCGGTGGTCCAGGCGAAAAAAAGGAAACAAGTTACCCAGCTCGAGGAACAACCCGTTCAATCGAACAACCCCTCAAGGTGTTTGACGAGAAGACTGTTCAAAGTTCTCGACAAAACACAACCGATTACCCCATCGCTGAAGTAGCATATATATTTATTCAAGGGAAAGATTTGGTCGAGAATGTGAGGTCGCTACGAACAAATATGCGTAATTTGCATATATGGTACAGTAATGCTACAAAGAGAGGGATCGAGGCTATCATGGTGCGAGTTAAGGATGAGCTCTACTTCCAAGAATACACTGTGAGCGTTGACTTTTGCGAACTTTTTCAGTTATACAATCTCTGGGCCCTCGACAAATCTATCATCAGTTGCTATTATCTGTAAGTGATTTATTTATGTAATTTGAGAACTTTTTTACCTCAGCTCGTTCATTGTTTGCAATTATCCTCAATTTAATCTTTTGTGCGCTATATTATGCAGATTGAAGAAGCTCGAATGCAAAAGGGATGAAATCACGGACATTGGATTCATTGACCCGGATACAATCCATGAAAAAATCATAGAAGAACCCATGTATAACAAGGATATACCGGAGACTTTGCTAAGGTTTTTGAAGCGACAACGTGACAAAAAAATACTTTGGCCTTACAACTTCAAATGAGTGTTACTGTCTTTTAAAACATTCTATTTTACTCACTAGATGTTAAAATTTTAACTGATGACTTATATCTATGACACTACATATTTAAACGTGCGCATGTTCCACTTTATTCTTATCGTCATTAAAATGCACGATGAAGAAGTTGAAGTCTTTGACTCACTAAGCAAAGAGCTTATACTTTATACTATACAAGACGGCTTTTTATATGCTCAAAAAGTAATTTTATTTCTTATCGGTTTTTCGTTAATTTCCTGATATCGATAAATTAATAACTCTTTTATGCATTTTCTTTGTTGGGCAGCGTATGGGAAACGTTCATCCAGGACGATCCAGCCGGTGGATGGAAAACGAAGCTGATATGGCGTGCGAACAAAGTATGTAGTACTACCAAGGTCCACACACCTTTATCATACTTGATTATTGTTTGATGGAATTATATTCTTGTGCAGAAATGCGTGAAACAATCATTGGAAACTAATCTATGTGGATACTACATTTGCAAGAACATTCACAAGATTGTCAGTGAGCGAATGAATAATCAAAGAAATAAAGAGGTACGTAAACAATATTCACAAATTTATTTTGTTACCATTAGTTGTGCTGAGTTTCAATTATAATTGGGTGTATACGTGAGCACGCGCCCAGAAGTCGACACGTGTCTAACGGCGTTTGCCCTCGTGAGGTGATATACTACTACTAAAAAATTGTTTCATCAGATTTCTTTGACCGGTCCTCACACCTCCACCTAATCCTCTCCCCAACGAGATTTTCTTCCGCGAGCTTCAGTCTTCCATGTCCGAACAAATAGAAACGAATACAGTGGATCAAAAGAAGAAGAGCACAACCGGAGTTTAAATCAAAAGATGAGAACACACGGCTGATTAATCAAAAGAAGAAGAAGAGCTTCAGTCTTCCATCGACCAACGCATGCCCCTGCATCTCTCCCGTCCAGCCAAGAATAGAAGAACCAGAGCCTCCAGAGCGCTCAAGATCCAGCCTCCCAGATGAAGCGGGAAGCGGACCAAGGAGTCCTTGCGCGTGCAGCCGGCTTCGTCCGCGAGCTGCTGGATGCGGACGGCATCGTCGGCAACTTGGGGGCGGTTCGTACGGACGCAGCGAGGCGCGCGAGATCCTTCTCGGCGCGGCAGAGAGAGCGCACGGCCGAGGCGAGCCTGGCGTTGTCGCGGTGGGCGAGCCCCGTGGATGGGGACGAGGGTGCAGCGACCCCGGAGCGGACGGCGGTGATGTGGTTGCAGAGATGGCCGAGGAACGGGTGGGAGCTGCAGGGGAGGGAGAAGGAGCGGACGTGGAGGAGCGGACGTGGAAGTTGCGACTCGCGAACGGGTGGGCGAGGAACGGGTGGGAGTAGGCAGTAACAGTATCGATCGATTGGTAGTTGCTTTGTTGTTCACCCGTGATTCAAATGGAGGCTTCGCGCCGTTTGGTAGAATCTCAAAGCGAATCCAACGGTAATGGATGCGTGCTCATGTATACACGCGGTCACCAAATTCACTCTCTATGATTTAATATATATATATACACATAGCTCATATATTCATTTGTATCTCATTCTTTTACAGTTGGAAGGAAAGCAGGACACGCTCTCAATCGAGTGCCGCTTCAAAGCAATTGGCGAGAAATTGGCGGGATTTTTCCGTCGGGACGTCGTAGCTAATTTCGAAGAGTACCACTATGACTCATAGTATGCCTCAATGTAATACTGAGCTACATATAATATATAGTATGCCTCGGAGAGTACCACTATGCATGAAAATCGATCTTCATGCATGTACTACTTAATTTGCGATCTTATGCAATTACTTGTGTTATATATACAATGTTCAAGAAATCGTTAATCTTAACTTATCGGCCGGCCTTAAAATGAAGATTAATCGCTTATCAGCCGATTAATCGATTTCACCGGTCAGCCTTTTATCGGCTTATTTTTTGTAAATCATAATTTATGACACTAAATTTTCTATGATACGCTATGTAAAAAATAATATTGGAGCATTTCACATAAAATATTACCTTGATCCCTTGCATTTGAATCAATAATATGGAAAATTTGAGCTAATGCACAATTCTACAAAACCATAAGACAAAAATATCGACTGCCATACCAAATTTCATTGAAATTTCTAAATCGGGCGAAATATCGGCTCTCATGCAGAAAATCGGCCGAAATATCGATGGCGCGATAAACTGGCCGGTATGCTGAAATCTTATCGGTTACCACCCGATTCATGATAAATCGGCCGCTAAATTTGTATCATGGCTGATTTTCTGAACAGTGTATATATATGCACCAAGTTGATATGCATCACCTTGATCTTCATGTACTACCTAAATCCAAACGTGTTTCTGGCGCATCGACGCGATTCTCGTACAATAAACCGGTCTGATAGCCCTAAACCCCTCCTAAACCCTAAACCTTGAATTCTCTGTCGCGGCAGACATTTGTGCAATTTCTCTGCCGCGTTCCCCATCTTTGGTACCGGTTCGTGTTCTAGCCCCGCAGGCTCCTCCGTGCCCATGTGGAGGCACCTTTAATACTGGTTCTTAGGAACCGGTACCAAAGGGGGGCTTTAGTCCCAATCCTTTGGTACCGGTTGCGAAACCGGTACCAAAGCCCCTCTGGAACTAGTGCCAAAGGCTGTTTTTCTACTAGTGAATCAGCACCGTAAGTAGATATATATCTCGGCTATTTTTGGTAAAAACTTAGTCAAACTTAACATGGTATAACTTTCTAAAAATAATATAAGACTTAACCTTTGAGATGGAGGTAGTAAAACACAAACTGAGATTCTGGCAATAACAAAAATAGACTTCTCCATATTATACAAGTAGTAAACAAGATGTATCTCTCGTAAATCTCATTTACACAAATAGTAGCAGAGGAATTTCTCTGCGTCCTACTACTCGTAATATACACACGTTCACTAGACTGCTTCGCATGCAGGCACTAGATTGCTTTGTAGCAACACACTGCCTAACGTTTCTGGAAGTTCAAGACCTTGATGGAATAGCCGAACACGAAGAAGAAGGCAACGACATAGGCAAAGTGGCCTAGCACAACGTAGCCGAGGAAATCGTACCGTATTCCCAGATTGTCGTCCAGAAATTGCTTCACCAAAACCGGTTCCCCACCGGGGACCTTAAGAGTACCCGTGTTCTCGCCAAACTGTGATGCGACGACGCCGTAGATGGTCCAGGACACCGGGTTGAGCCAGTAGTACCACCTCCACCAGATTGGTATCATCTACAACAATCCATCACATTAATCGTTAAATCGATGAATTTGGACATGCAACATGGTTAATCTGAGGTTAATTTGTTTACCGTCCTAACGACAAGGAATCCGGCAAACAGGTTCCAAAGAGGTAACGCAAAGGATACTAGTATGCTTGCGAGCATCGCGGATGGGGTAATTGCCACCAACATCATGCCAAAAAATGTGAAGTAGTTGAAGCTTGTTATAATGAAGAACAGGAAGTAGAAGAACTTGTCAGCTTTCCAATCATATCCAATCATCGGATAGATGACAAGTGTGTATAGACACCCCTGAACAATGTTGTAGATGATCTCCACGCTTGTCTGCACAAATCACACAATGGTGAGAATGGATTTTCCCACATCCAAAATGATTAGCAAACCGCCGCATTAAAACTACACAAGCAAAATATTTACCTGAGCTAATGCATAGGATAATGGAGAATACATGCCCGCCGCATTTTCACGGTAGAAAACAGTTCGCTCAATTGCCACAACAGGTTGAACCGTGAAGCAATTAGCGGCCCCAAGAAAGAAGAGAGCAGCATAAGTGGCTCCAAGTAGATTGAACAAATCTTGCTGTGAATCTCTGCACACACACAAAAATATTAGTGCCTCCATAAGAGCTAATGTATCATCTTTGAACAACATTGCTGTGAACTATAGCAAGAAAATGGGATCATACAGTTTTGTTCCTTTTTGCCAGTACACCGTGCCAAATACAAGACCATACAACAAAGTCATAAGATAGCGCATTGCGTTGTGGGGTGGATTCTTCCAGTAAGAGTTGTATTGCTTCCAGAAGTTTGCAACATACTGGTTGTAGAAGTTCTGAGAATATTTTGTACGAAATGAGAGATCCTCATAGCCTGGCGGGGGAATGCTTAATTCCTTAATAAGTTCTTGGTTTTTCCTGGTCAAATTTAACAAACATGAACTTAGAGTAGAGAGTATAAGTGAAAACAATTGCATTTTTGCACTTGTTTCAGAACAATATGTATTTGTTTAATGGAAATAATAGCAGCTGCTTAGAAATGTCAAAGACTTACTTTCAGTGACTGAGGTACTCACCTATAAAGATCGGAATTAGCATAAATTTCAGCAAAATTTACTTCCAAACGAGCCTCGGCTAGAGGGGAGCTAACTTCCAACATCCATGTTGCAGGATTATATCCTTTTGTGATCTTTTCAATACCTGGAATTTCCTGCAATGCAATGCCAGACCCATCAGTTAGTTTTTATCTTTATTTTACTTTTTCTACACGTGCAATGAGTTCAAGACATGTTTGAACTTTAATGGATTTTCTAGCCCAATGATAATATTTTGTAAGCATGTTCAACTCAGAATAAGTGAAATCCTGGCTACCCCCAAATCGAAACACGTAAGCAAAGTTAACTCACTTACTCACCTCAAAATATTCAACCAGCTTATGAGAGTGGCGACCAAGATCGCCAGCATAAATAACCTGCCCTCCTCTTTTCAAAAGTAGAAGCTACAAAAGGAACGAGTTGTGAGTTATTCACATTTCTAAATCTAAAGTAGTTATAAAAAATAACATATCGAGATAAAGAGAGACAAATAGAAATAGAGAGGAGAGTACCTCATCAAAAGACTCGAATATATCGATGCTGGGTTGATGGATTGTGCAAACCACAGTACGCCCAGTGTTGACTGTATTTCGCACCGTCCTCATGACAATCGCTGCTGCCCTAGCATCAAGACCAGAAGTTGGCTCATCCATGAATATGATTGAAGGATTTGATACCAGCTCCACAGCAATTGTCAATCTCTTCCTTTGTTCAGTCGATAACCCGTCAACTCCAGGGAGACCAACCATAGCATTACGCAACACATCAAGCTCTACAAGGGTCATGACTTCCTCCACAAACATCTGTGTGGGTGGAGATTTATTTCTTTAATCAGAAACAATTACAACTTGAACCTTCAAATATATATATATAACATTCTATCTTTATTAGAGTCTGAAGATGGCTTGAATAAATACCTTTCTGGTTTTGTCATCGACATCTGATGAAAGACGCAGCCAGGCTGAGTAGAGAATGGACTCATATACAGTAACATTTGGTGAATGGATATCATTCTGTTCACAATAGCCACTAATGCGGGCAAAAGTTTCTTGTTTTTTAGGGTAACCAGAGAGGGTGATACTTCCTTCAATAGACCCACTAGTTTTCCTTCCTGCCAGGACATCCATTAGAGTGGTCTTTCCAGCTCCACTCATGCCAACTAATGCTGTCAAAACACCTGGCCTGAAAGCACCACTGATATCAGTGAGCAACTGGAGACGACTTTCCGCAAATCCTTGCTCCTTCATTTCCTGAAACACAAGATAAAAAATCTTATCGCTAGACCTAAAATAAAAAATACCACTTCTGCACATAAGTTTATCATACAAATGAAAAGCTTATGACCTGACACAATATGTGCGTGGAGGAAAGTAGGTAGGCTTACCGGAGGCATGTCCACATAATAGTTTACATGGTTGAAAGAAAGTGAAAGAGGCTGGAAAGGCAAGACAAATCCTGACTGACTTGGCCTATTTGTGGATCCGTTAGTACCTACAGAAACTTTAAGTGCAAACAGTGGCTAATTATTCTTATTAAGGCGTCAATCGGCTTGATAAATATGACATTAACTTAAGAATATTATGAATGCTGCAATAGTCTAACATAGATACTTAAAGAAGATCTAACCCATGGGTATTGAAGATGCCATAGTAGATGATACATTGGCTTCTGAATCATTCTCATTGTCTGAAACTAGTGTGTTTGAGGTGCCACTTGCTGGAAGAGAAAATATTATATGTAGTGTAAATACCTTGCTCTTTATGCCATCAGAGGATAGTGTCAGCAAAAAGAAAATAATGGTACTCACGACTCAAGTACGTAAGGGCCAAAATGTATAAGATGTTGAACAAGATTGTGAATGCTATAATGGCTCCTATGGAGAGCCAGAAGCCCCCGTCAGTAGTAAAAAGTCCTTTCGATTTAAGAAGAGCCTTGCCTACTGTTGGTGCATCAATAGAAGTGTCGGTGTTTGGCTGTAATGACATTGAAATACTTACATTAGGAGACACTGTCAACTTTACAACACTAGGATATAATGGTGTCTGAGTTCAGAGAAACTAAAACACGAAAATACACTGTCCTTAGAAAAACTTACAGTGGCCCACCTACTGGCAAGGAATTCATTGACAGATATTGCATTTTGACTGTACAACAGAGGAGATGACCAGTAAGCCCATATCCACCATGGTCTGACGTCATCTGTCCATATTAAATTTAGGGAGGGAGAAGGTTAGCAAATTAGGTGCAGATAACCGATTTATCGTGCCTAGCTAGCTAGATATAAATGATTATTTCATGATAGAATGCTTACCTCTAGGGATAAGAAATCCTCCAAATATGAAAATAACAAGGATCACAAACAACCCGAAAGTATTGGCCACAACCATTGATTTCAAAACAGCACCCAGAAATCGGAACAAAGCCATTGCCATTTGGTGAGTAGCGAAGAAAGCTAAAAGCTGACGAAAGAACCTATAATGAGCAGGTATATTAATACTGGAGTTATCAATTTGAAATATTAAAATGCAAATGGCTAAGTGGACACAAGGATTATACCCGGACGCTTACCTTCCTGCAGCAGGCGCAAAGCCCATCACGTAGTATGTGAGGGTGACCCATACCCCAGCCTCCATAAGCGAAACAGGAATTTTTAAGATGATGTTTGCCAATCCCCAGGTCCATGCAGGGAAGAACAAGAAATCCCTTTGTTTGTAGAATGTAGGAAGCATTTTTATGGTTAGCTGTAGCTCAGCAAACCCGTTGAACAAGATGGTGATTAAGTTGAAAGTCAGGGCTCCAAAGAATTTGGTACCGTCAGAAATCTGCCCACTGGGCATCTTTATTCGAAGGAACACAGTCATGGCCATGAGCCCAAGGATGATCAACTGGGAGACTTTGAAGATGTAGATGAATGAGTTGCGCTTCATCAACAACACCTCTCTCGACATCACTGCCTTGAGTGACTCCTTGCTGGATAGGCCATACTTCTTGGTGGTCAATGCGGCAGGATGGGTTTTGGACTTTTCGAAAGGGATTTGCATGTCCTTGAGCATTTGCTGGCCTACATGGAATGACTTAAAAATCTCAGCAAACTCCGGGACTGACACATGACGATATTGTTCCTGTTCACGGTACCAGTATTGTTCTTGGTCTTTTTTGGAAGTGACCTCTTGAAGGAAGTCTGCGACTCCTTTCCTGGCAGGGCACCGAAAACCAGAAGCTTCAAAGAATTCCAAGATGTTCTCACGTGGCCCATGGTACACTATGTATCCATCTGATAGCAGAATAATATCATCAAACAAGTTGTACGTCTCAGGTGGTGGCTGTAGGAGGGAGATCATCACGGTCTCATTCATCACATGGACCAATTGCTTCACGTACTTTACAATCTGAAACGTGCTAGAGCTATCCAAACCAGTGGAGATTTCATCCATGAACAAAGCCCTTGCGGGTCCTGTTAACATTTCCCCTGGCATAAAACGTAAAAAAAAAAACATATAAGCATAACAAACAAAATCGTTTTTCCACAATGAATTGAGAGGTCAAGTTTATTTTATATAGTTCTGTCATGTGTGTGCATACCAGTTGTGACACGTTTCTTTTGCCCACCAGAAATCCCTCTGATCATATCATCACCGATCAAGGTATCAGCACAAATATCAAGCCCAAGGACCTGAAAGTGAGGGTTTTGTTAGACTCATGTTTTGTTACATATTTATGTGCAATGAATAGAACAGTCAAAATCTCACCTTGAGAGTAAGATCTGTTACAATATTGCTCTCATGCCCCTGCACCGCGGTAGCTTTCATGTATGCGTCGATCTCAGGGTCCGGCATTATGCCCGCGTTGCGCTCCCTCTTAGCGAGCTCTGTGAGCATGTTGTATCTGGAACCAATGCCCAAGCAGCGCCTGGAAAAATCCAATGTCTCTCTCACTGTCATCTCCGCATTGTGCAGGTCGTACTGGCTGACGTACGCGCTGGTCCTCTCGGGGTAGAACTCCGAGAACATGTGGCCACAATACGTAATGTTGCCAGATACCTGCGGCATGAAAGAGACGGTGATCATTTCTATGCATCCGGCCATAAAGAAAAGAAGGAAAAAAGAATAATAAGCATAAAAAAACAGACGAGATAAAACCTTGAGTTTTTTATCAAGCTTGCCACTAAGCGCTCTCATAAGCGTGCTCTTTCCTGAAGAAGGAGGTCCAAGAAGAAGAGTCATCCTGAAAATAACATGCACGTCAAATATTTACTTTTCCAGGTTTTTATACATTTATAAAAAATTGATAACAAAAGCAGTGAGTTAATTGTCTTGCTTGAATGTTTAGATACTGGAAAAAGGTTTTGGGGAACCCCTGGCCTATGTAAAAACACTTGGAACAAATTGATACTGGTTGATGATGCATGAGAGGCATGTGAGAGAGATACCTGCTATACAGCTGCTGCTACTAGCGGCAGAATAATAGTATGAAAGAAACAGTAGCAGGAAGAGGAAGAAGGTGATGGTTACCTGGAAGGTTTGAGGATGCCGTTGACGTTCCTGAGTATGTTGATGGTTTTCTTGTTGGAGGAGGCAAGCCGCCCAATAAGACTCTGCATTGCGGTCATGAGAGGCACTATGTTAGCAACTTGTAATATTCAGCGCAACCCCGATTATACTTATATACCCACAAGTAATGCAGATGGGTGCATCACATAAAAAGTGTGCATAATCAATAGTAGGAACAAGCAAACAAGACACCGTACGGAAGTGAGAAGCGCCTCTGCTATGTTTGGGCTGGCGCTTATGCTGTTTGTTTGGCCTGGCCTCTTCAATACGTTTCATCCAACACGTCCAAAGTAAGGCGCCATCATGCCGTTTGACCCAGGAAATAAAGCTGACCTGCTCTGGTGTCGAGGGCCGATTTGTATCCCGGCCGCTGAACATCTATCTCTTGTTCTCCCCTTTTCAGGTGTCGCCCAAAATTTGCTCAACTCTGTAGGAAGTGTCCTCCTCCACCGAGCGCCTCTGCGTTTTGGTGGAATCATCTCACGCGTGAAGCAAGCCTTGCAGACGCAAGCACACGCTTTTGTATCTTAAGAGGCATTTCGTCGAACACCTCCAACGTGGAATCATCTCACGTTGCTTGGAGTGGGCGAACTGATGTGTGATGCAGATATGCTCTTCTCTCGTGAACTGATGGACCAATGTCACAGCTTGTTATGCCCCCCCTGCCTGTGGGCTGTGGCTGCCACCGCCACCGTCGGGGAGGACCCTGAGCAGACCAAAACATGGTCATTGGCAGCTTCATCCCGTAGGAAATTCTCCTCCACTGACCGGCCGGTGATGGGAAGGAGTCGCGCATGCTGTGGTATGCGTTGATCTCGACGGAGGTTGGGAGGAGGAAAAGGAGCAGTGTGGAGTAGGTTGGGAGGAGGAAGAGGAAGCAGAGCTGCTTTGGTGTCCCCGTCACGGAAAGAAAGGAAAGAAAAACCAGTGCTACTCCTGAATAATAAGGTGACCGGGTAAAGTACCGTGAGATGAAAAAGGGAAGTGCTACTCCTGAATAATAAGCTCATGTAGCAACTCATGCTAGCAGCAAATCTAACGGTATAGAGTATTTTGTTATTTGCATCTCTATTTGTAACTGATATTTTTGCAATTGCAAGTCTATTTGTAACTAAATAAAACTCAGGTGCAACTCAAATTATAACTCATATACACGAATCATGATGCAATCGAACGGTGTAGGACTTGACTAAGCACGCACCTAGTTGCCAGCTAGCTCTGACCGTTTCAGAAATAGTTAAAATCAACAAGGAAAACTCTAGGTCTTTTAATATGGCAACCATAAATCAGTTACCCTCCGCACTGTCCTATCAAGATCTGCCGTTCAGACTGCAACGTGAATTTTGTATTTCCCCCTCCACTTTTTGAAAACCCGTCCTTACGTTTACCAATTAAGCCAAAAGAGCATATCCATTTAGACCCGAGCTTCTCAATATTTAAAAAAATTGCCATCCTACTCCAGATTCGAGTCATACCAAGTGTTGCAACAAAATCTCTCATACCGTTTACCAAAAAAATACTATTAAAACAGAATCTTCACTACAAACTTTAAAAAACAATGTTATAATTTTTTTGTTAAACACAACTGTTCTGCTAGATGTAGGTTTACAACAAAAATTGGCAACAAGTACAACAAAAATCCACATATATCACAACCAACAAAATTGTGGCTCTGAAAAATCCGTTAATCAATGAAAAATTTGCTACATATGTTGTTACAATAAAAATCACCGACTACTTAAAATATAGACGATTACTAAAAAAATCACAAATTTTTTGTGGCAAACGCTAGGTAATATTAGAACATCTCTAATGTTCTTTCACTACAAAATTTATATGCAATTCTTACAGATTTAATGAAAGTATACATCATCTCTGGCGAGACGTGGGGGAGCTAGATTCAGCTAGACATACCAAGACAATCTAGCGTAATATATTTGTACGTCAAACGTAATATGTTTTCAATAGTGAAAAAGAAGCATAGCTAAATTAAGCTAGCTAGCTAGCTAAGAAAGCCCGAGTGGATGGAAGGCCCATGAACGGTGTAGGACCTAACTAAGCCGATCGGTCGAATGAACATAAACGTTTTCCAATTAACAAAGTTATAAACATTCCTTGAGTTGAACGTTTTCCAATGAAAAAATTTATACCACATGAATAATAATCTCATGTGACTATGTGTGTGCTCCTTTGTCTCACGAGATAAAGGCGATATCTCCCTCCCCAGATCTCCACCGGCGCGTGTGATGATCCCCTCTCCCTCCGCTTGTCGCTACGGCGTCTGGAGGGAGGGGGCATCCTTCCTCCATTCTAGTTTAGTTTTAGGGTTAAGATTTGTATGTTGTGGTGTGTCGTTGGGGTGGTGGGACAGCCGGGGAAATAAATCTGCAGCAATTCTACTCCCACATCGACTTCAGCCTTCACGACGACGTCTCGGAGCTGATGGCATTGTGTGCTTGTCGGTCCTTTAGATCGACAACTTGGCCTTCTCCACATTCTTCAGATTGGCGAGATCGGTTTCTCGGCGTGCCGTCGGTGTTCGTCGTTATCCACGACGGTGTTGGGGACCGGTGCGAGGTGGATGATCGAGAGCGAGGATGTTGGTCCGTAGGTGGTGGATCTATCGATATTCCCGGACTTCGCTGATGGGATACGGTAGATCTTGGTTGTAAGACAACACAGTGATGTCCCCCGGTCGACGTTCAACAACGACATATGCCTCGCTGCTTGCAAAAATTCTGTTCATCAACTAAAAAAACTTCAATTGTGATGGTGCTCTTTGGGCCTGGCAATGGTGGAGGCTCAACTTCTCTTCCAACGTGTGTCTAGGCGGTGTTGGAAGTTGGCGCCGGCCGCTAGGTTCGGCGAGTGCAGGAAACTCTAGTGATGATTGTGTTTTTTATATCCTTGAGGGATCTATCAGCAAACTTTGCAGGACAATATCTATTTTGTTTTCACGTTTATTTGTTCATGTTCTTTTTATTAATAAAATACGTTGTTGCTCTAAAAAAGTTAACTACTCCCTCGACTAGATACAAAACAAAAGAAGTGAACCTACACACTAAAAATAAACTAGATATAAATAAAGGTGAATGAAGCTATAATAAAATAGCTTAAACATCTTATAAAACTGCACAGAGGGAGTACTTGTTATCGAATTAGTTCATTTTTAAATACATTTTAAACGTAAAATCCATATAAGCAACTGGATTGTTGCATCTTTCACCACAATGACAGTGTAATAAAATACTAAAAAGATGGTGTGCGAGAAGAAGGGAAAATTAGAAGGATGAAGCGGAGCAGGAATGGAATTATAAAATAGGAGGGCATAAAACCGAGCATTCATGGTAAAGAAATTCAAATCGGCTCCCGGATGTGTATGCTCCTCTACCAAAATATTATATTTTAAAGTGTCGAAATTTTTTGATAAAAAATTCACATGTACATCTCTATAATATATGTGCGTTCGTCAAGTTTCACGAAAAAACAATATTTTCTATAGTTAATTAAAAAGGGAAAATTTATCTTGTGAAAAGCATTATTTTTAGCACTGAATTTTATCTTGTTTACGCACATCACGTGATAAGTTGATTTTTTTTATGGGAAACAACCTATGGTTGGGTGGTTAGGAGGGCGGTGGCACCCTAGCCCACCAGAATTTAAACCCCTCACTAAAGGTGGAATATTTTTTAGTGGAAGGCGATATGTTTCCATCGACAGTGAGGTGCGGGTGGTGACTTCGTCAATGTCAAGATCCGTCGATGAAGTTTCTTGGACGCTGTCTCTCGAAGATGCTCACAAAGGTAGGGTGTACATGTGTGTGTTCTTAGGAGTGAGTGTATGTGCGTATATGTGAGTGTCTACGTCTGTACGTAGAGAGCATGTACTCGCATGCATGTTCCAACGGGCTCCCGCATAGTACTACTACTATTTAGCAGAACATGGTGAGCAGAGCATGAGCTTGCAGAGCACGCATGGAGGTGGCAACGTACCCGGAGAAAATTGGCGGTAACATTCCAGAGCGTGGGCAAGGCGCTACTCCCCACGAACGCGTCGACCTCAACGCTGAGGCCCTCGTACCTGACCTCAATACTCGGCAGCTCGATGCCCACCCGATCCAGCCGGTCCCTCAAACTCCGCAGAAACCGCTCGCTGTCATCCTGGAGCACCCGCTCCAGCAGCGCGCGGCCGCCGTCCCCGCTCGCCAGGAGCTCGATCTCCACCAGCCCGTTGCTACCACCGGCGCCCAGGTCGTGGTTGGCCAGGGGGATGGCCCGCCGCATGCGGTCGTAGGTGGGGAGCTTCTCCAGGGCGGCCCAGCGGAGGTTCTCCTCGTCCTCGTCGTGGCGGCGGGAGGAGGAGGCGGAGCCGCGGCGGAACGGGTCATCGGCGTCGGGCTGCAGGCCGATGGTTTGGTGGCGGATGGAGCTGGAGAGGTTGCTGGCCCAGCTCCGGCTACTCCGGCGGCTGCGTGACAGAGCCGCGCCCGGCATGCCTAAGCCCGCGGGTGGGTCCATGGCTAACTTACTCTGCTGCTTAGCTAGTGTTGTTGGGAGGAGTATATATAGTGCAGGAGGACAAGCAGCAGCTCAGAATGAACATGGATAATGATCCTGTCCATGATCATAGGTGCCCGGGAAATCCAATCACGATCGATCTCCTCATTATCCTGTACTATATTCAAATATGTATTAAGACTCCTGCCGGCCGGATGCCTGGCTGCTTGCACACATTATGATACTATTTCTTTCTAGATGGATGATGAATAGGGATGGCAGCCGCAGGGTATGGGTGCGGGTAGAGCCATCCCATATCCGTACCCGTCACCTTCAATCTTACCCATCACCCGTACCCATACCCGTACACGGGTACAAGTTTTTCCCATACCCGTCACCCGGCAGGGTAAATGGGTACCCACGGGTAAAAAATACCTGCGCTTATAACACATCAAATTGATCAAAAAAATATGACATGAGGTGAAGAGATCCTAAATAGGGGACTAATCCTCACTAACCTACCAGTAATTGTGAGACCAGAAAGTGTCACTGGTGGAAAAACAGGCTTCGGGTGAGCCCCATAAGTCGCGATGCTGCAGGATCCGCGACAAATGGTACCTTTAGTCGCGGTTCGGGAGGAGAACCGCGACCAAAGGCACTGGGCCCAGGGCGCTCGGTGGCCAGCCGGTGCACGTGGGGGTCTTTAGTCGCGGTTGGCCGGGCCAACCGCGACTAAGGTGCCCGAAGGCCTTTAGTCGCGGTTGGCCGGGCCAACCGGGACTAAAGCCCCTCCCCTATATATACCCATCCAGCAGCCAACACTTAGCCATTTGGTGCCATTCTCTTCACAAGCTCACAAGTGGGTGTTAGGTTTGCTTTTGGTTCCTCTTATGCACATAAGGTGTTTGATGAAATGCCCCAAGAGCATGAAACAAACATGATATGAAGTGTTGGAGCCACACTTGAGCTTTCTCATTTATTTTTTCCTCCTCGATCGCGGTTAGCAACTTGAACCTTTGATGTGTCGTTGATAAAATGTGCATGTGTGTGTAGTTCATTGTTTAATTTATATTGTTTGTAGCTAGTTAGTTTAACAAATGCATGATGGTTAATTATATATTTTATATTATAATAATGCGGATGAATCGACAATGGATGTACGGTAACCGACTCTCCGGCGAGTTCGGTGCGGGTTTGAAAGATTTCCTCGTAGTGGCTAATGCGAACAAGCGGGAGGGTTTTGTTATCTGTCCATGTGTTAAATGTAAGAATCGGAAGGGTTACTCTTCCTCAAGAGATGTTCACATGCACCTGCTTCGGCACGGTTTCATGCCAAGCTATAATTGTTGGACCAAGCATGGAGAAAGAGGGGTTATAATGGAAGAAGATGAAGAAGGGGATGATTTCATCGATGAAAGCTATCTTGCTCATTTCGGTGATACTTTCATGGAGGATGCTGAAGGTGAAGGGGAAGGTGAAGGGGAAGGTGAAGAAGAGGCACGTGATGATCCCGTTGATGATCTTGGTCGGACCATTGCTGATGCACGGAGACGGCTGCGAAACTGAAAAAGAGAGGGAGAATTTGGATCGCATGTTAGAGGATCACGGGAAGGCGGCTGTACCCGGATGCGATGATGGTCTGAAAAAGCTGGGCTGCACACTTGGATTTGCTGAGATGGAAGGCACGGGCAGGTGTAGCCGACTCGGCATTTGAAAACTTGCTGAAAATGTTGAAGAATATGTTTCCAAAGAATAACGAGTTGCCCGCCACTACGTACGAAGCAAAGAAGGTTGTCTGCCCTCTAGGTTTAGAGGTTACGAAGATACATGCATGCATCAACGACCGCATCCTCTACCGCGGTGAATACGAGAATTTGAATGAATGCCCGGTATGCACTCGCATTGCGTTATAAGATCGAGAGGCGATGACCCTGGTGACGATGTTGAGGGCCGGAAACCCGGGAAGAGGGTTCCCGCCAAGGTGATGTGGTATGCTCCTATAATACCACGGTTGAAACGTCCGTTCGGGAACAAAGAGCATGCCAAGTTGTTGCGATGGCACAAAGAGGACCGTAAGTCGGACGGGGAGTTGAGACACCCCGCGAGATGGAACGCAATGGAGAAAGATCGACGAGAGAGTTCAAAGATTTTGCAGGCTGACGCAAGGAACATAAGATTTGGTCTAAGTACGGATGGCATGAATCCTTTTGGCGAGCGAGCTCCAGCCATAGTACCGGCCCGTGACTCTATGCATCTACAACCTTCCTCCTTGGTTGTGCATGAAGCGGAAGTTCATTATGATGCCGGTGCTCATCCAAGGTCCGAAGCAACCCGGCAACGACATCGATGTGTACCTAAGGCCATTAGTTGATGAACTTTTACAGCTGTGGGGCAGACCTGGTGTCCGTGTGTGGGATGAGCACAAAGAAGAGGAATTTGACCTACGAGCGTTGCTTTTCGTAACCATCAACGATTGGCCTGCTCTTAGTAACCTTTCGGGACTCGTCAAATAAGGGATACAATGCATGCACGCACTGCTTACATGAGGCTGAAAGTGTACATTTGCCAAATTGTAAGAAGAACGTGTACCTTGGGCATCGTCGATTTCTTCCGAAAGGTCATCCGATAAGAAAGAAAGGCAAGCATTACAACGGCAAGGCAGATCACCGGCCGAAGCACTGCGGAACACACTGGTGCTGAGGTATTTGATATGGTCAAGGGTTTGAAAGTCATCTTTGGAAAGGGTCTCGGCGGACAATCGGTTCCGAAGGGAGGCTGACGGGCACGTAGCCATGTGGAAGAAGAAATCTATATTCGGGAGCTAGAATATTGGAAAGTCCTAGAAGTCCGCTCTGCAATCGACGTGATGCACGTTACGAAGAATATTTGCGTGAACATCCTAAGCTTCTTGGGCGTGTATGGGAAGTCAAATGATACAAAGGAAGCACGGCGAGGACCAGCAAAGTTTGAAAGACCACGATGACCGGCATCCGGAACGGTTTCAAGGTCGTGCCGGCTACGCTACGACCAAAGAAGAGAAGGTCATCTTTTTTGAATGCCTGAGCGGTATGAAGGTCCCGTCGGGATTCTCGTCCAATATAAAGGGAATAATAAACATGGCGGAGAAAAAGTTCCAAAACCTGAAGTCTCACGACCGCCACGTGATTATGACGCAATTGCTTCCGATTGCTTTGAGGGGCTCTGCAGGAAAATGTTCGAGTCGCCCATTGTGAAGCTATGTGCATTCCTCAATGCAATCTCTCGGAAGGTAATCAATCCGGAAGTTCTACCACGGTTACGGAACGATGTGATCCAATGTCTTGTCGGTTTCGAGTTGGTGTTCCCGCCATCCTTCTTCAATATTATGACGCACCTCCTGGTTCACCTAGTCGATGAGATTTCCATTCTCGGTCCTGTATTTCTACACAATATGTTCCCCTTCGAGAGGTTCATGGGAGTATTAAAGAAATATGTTCGTAACCGTGCTAGGCCAGAAGGAAGCATCGCCAAGGGCTATGGAAATGAGGAGGTAATTGAGTTTTGTGTTGACTTTGTTCCCGACCTTAAGCCGATTGGTCTTCCTCAATCGCGGCACGAGGGGAGACTAAGTGGAAAAGGCACGATCGGAAGGAAATCAATGATATGTATGGACGGCCATTCTCCGGTCGAAGCACACCACACGGTTCGACCAATTCCAGCTTGGTTGCTCCGTACTTTGAGAAACACAAGAATATTTTACGCTCGGACAACCACCAGGAAGCCTGAATCCTGGATTAGGAAGGCCCACATGGAGACTTTCGGCGGTTGGTTGAGAAAACATTTAATGAGTGACAATAAGGTTGTAGATCAGCTGTACATGTTGGCCAAGACACCATCTTCGACTATAACGACTTTCCAAGGGTACGAGATAAATGGGAATACATTTTACACGATCGCCCAAGATAAAAAGAGCACCAACCAAAACAGTGGTGTCCGCTTTGATGCAGCAACCGAGAATGGGCAAAAGGTCACATATTATGGTTACATAGAGGAGATATGGGAACTTGACTATGGACCCTCCTTTAGGGTCCCTTTGTTCCGGTGCAAATGGTTCAAGCTAACGGGAGGTGGGGTAAAGGTGGACCAGCAATACGGAATGACAATGGTGGATTTCAACAATCTTGGTTATCTTGACGAACCATTCGTCCTAGCGAAAGATGTCGCTCGGGTTTTCTATGTGAAGGACATGAGTAGCAAATCGAGGAAACGGAAAGATAAGAAAACGATCGGTACATCATGCGATGATCCAAAGCGCCACATTGTTCTTTCGGGGAAAAGAAACATCGTGGGAGTGGAGGACAAGACAGACATGTCGAGAAGATTATAATATGTTTGCTGAAATTCCGCCCTTCAAAGTGAACACCGACCCAAGCATTAAGTTAAATGATGAGGATGCTCCATGGATACGGCACAATCGTAAGCAAGCGGGGACACAAGGGAAGAAATGATGTGTAATAATTTATTGTACCAAACTTTGTTGAATGAATCATGTGAATTATATTACCCGTGATGTGTTTGGTGTCCATTTTCGAATGATTCAATTGACTCGAGATAGCACTGATGATACATGAAATTTGGAGTGACTAAGTCATACTCCTGCATACATGAAATTTGGAGTGACTAAGTCATACTCCTGCATACAGGAAATTTGGAGTGACTAAGTCATACTCCTGCATACATGAAATTTGGAGTGATTTAGTCATACTCCTGCCTAGGCGTATAATATGCATACTCGTAGTCTTCATAGCCACCGCCGTTGTACTGGTAGTCGTCGCCTTCTAAGTTGCCGGCGTCGTCGTCGCTGCTGTCGTCGTCGGCTGTCGTCGGGCGGCGCTCGTGGCTCGAAGCGAGGGTAGCGCGGGCGGGGGATATCGCCGGCCGTGATGTAGTCCATGACGCTCCGCGAGTCCGGCCGTACCACCATAGCCGACGGCCGGCCTCGTGGAAGTTTCCGGGAGGCGGACCGTCCTCCTCATACCCGGCGAGCGCCCTCTCACGCCGATTGATGAAGAAGGCGTCCCAAGTATCCTCGGTTATCGGGATGCCGGCGGGGATTCATCCGCTGCTCCGGCGTGAGGTCGAGGTAGTAGTGGTTCGTGATGGCCGCCCGGCGCGCGGTACCACGAGGGACGGGAGGGACCGGCACGCCGCCGGCGCTCAGGCTCCGGCCCGGCGAGGGACGCGGTAGCCCGGAGGGCAAGGGTAGTTCGAGGCGCAAAGCTCCTCCACCTGCTCGGTAGGTTAGAGTGGGTGCGGTGGAAGCCATGAGAGAGTGATGAGAGATTGTAGAGATGTGATAATGCTGGCCAAGCCGGGCTACCTATATGTAGTGACAAATGGCGGGAAAAATGAGAGCGGGAAGAAAGAGGCGGGAAGAAAGAGGCGGCAAGAAAGTGGCGGGAAGAAAGAGGCGGGAAGAAAGTGGCGGGAAGAAAGTGGCGGGAAGAAAGTGGCGCGAAGAAAGAGGCGGGAAGAAAGTGGCGGGAAGAAAGTGGCGGGAAGAAAGAGGCGGGAAGACAAGGAAGAAATGGCGGGAAGACGACGCGGGAAGAGGGGGTCGGCGGAAAGACAGAGGCGGGAAGAGGGATTTTTAAATGAATTAGTTTTTTTTCCTGAATTTATTGATATATTACTTGTATTTTTAAGATTTTTAAATGAATTAGTTTTTTTTTCTGAATTTTTTGATATATTACTTGTATTTTTAAGATTTTTAAATGAATTAGTTTTTTTTTCTGAATTTATTGATATATTACTTGTATTTTTAAGATTTTTAAATGAATTAGTTATATTTTACTGAATTTTTTGATATATTACTTGTATTTTTAAGATTTTTAAATGAATTAGTTTTTTTTTCTGAATTTATTGATATATTACTTGTATTTTTAAGATTTTTAAATGAATTAGTTATATTTTACTGAATTTTTTAATATATTATTTGTATTTTTAAGATTTTTAAATGAATTAGTTTTATTTTTCTGAATTTTTTGATATATTATTTGTATTTTTAGGATTTTTAAATGAATTAGTTTTATTTTCTGAATTTATTGATATATTATATGTATTTTTCAGATTTTAAATGAAAACTAATTTGAAAAATAGCCTTTGGTCGCGGTTGGGGTCACCAACCGCGACTAAAGGGTATTTTCCGCGGAAACGAAAAACCCGCCGAAAATAGCCTTTAGTCGCGGTTGGGGTCACCAACCGCGACTAAAGGTACCCTTTAGTCGCGGTTGGTGACCCTAACCGCGACCAAAGGTCGATTTCTATAAATAGGCGCGCGCGCGCCTGCGCGGTTCCACTTCATCTTCTTCGACTTCACCGCCGAGGCTGCCTCGACGCCGACCGCTGCCGCGCGCTCGACGCCGCCGCCGCGCACGCGCCCTCGCTCCTCGCCGACCGCCGCCGCGCGCGACCGCCGCGCCGACCGCCGCGCCGCCCTCCTCCTCGCCCCGACCGCCGCCGCGCGCGCACGCCGATCGACGCCGTCGCCGCCAGCACAGCCCGGCCGCCGCGGAGTACGTGTGCCGCCCGCCCCTACTCCTCGCCGCGCGCGCCGCCGTTGTTCTCGCCGGCATGCGCCGGATACGACCGCGCCGGCCGCGCACGCGCGGGAGAGAGAGCGCGGGGT
Source organism: Lolium rigidum (assembly GCF_022539505.1). Taxonomy (NCBI): domain Eukaryota; kingdom Viridiplantae; phylum Streptophyta; class Magnoliopsida; order Poales; family Poaceae; genus Lolium; species Lolium rigidum. The sequence goes on along the minus strand of NC_061511.1, from coordinate 217,098,318 downwards.
CGCGCCGGACACGGCGCCCCCGCCTCGATCTCTCTTTTTTTTTGTTTTTTTAACTTAGCAAAAAATAACTTAGCAAAAAAATAACTTAACATGAATATATGATATAAACAAAAATTTAAACTTAACAAAAATTTAAACTTAACAAAAAATTTAACTTAGTTAACTGTTTAACAAAAACGGCAAAATAACTTAACATGAAAGGGGCGTCGGCCGCCGGAATTTTTTCTTTTTTTACTTTTTTTTGTTCTTTTTAATTTTAACTAGTTAATTAGTTTAACAAAAATGGCAAAATAACTTAAAACTTGATAATTTGACTTAAAATTTGAAAATTTGACTTAACAAAATTTAACAAATATGTAATATATATTGTATAATGTATATAATTTTGGATACTTAACAAAAAATTTACTTAACAAAATTTTGACTTAAGAAAATTTAACAAATATGTAATATATATAGTATATTAATGTATATAATATTGTATACTTAACAAAAATTTTACTTAACAAAATTTTGACTTAAGAAAATTTAACAAATATGTAATATATATAGTATATTAATGTATATAATATTGTATACTTAACAAAAAATTTACTTAACAAAATTTTGACTTAATGATCAAAATTTTAACTTAAGAAAAATTAGACTTAATGATCAAAATTTTACTTAACAAAATTTAGACTCTCGGTCACCGCCACCGCTCTCTCGGCACCGCCACCGCTCTCTCGGTCACCGCCACACCGGTCTCTCGGTCACGCGGTTGCGTCCCCGCTTCAATCGCCACCGCCACCGGTCTCTCGGTCACGCGGTCACTGCGTCCCCCCTTTCGCCACCGCCACCGGTCTCTCGGTCACGCGGTCACTGCGTCCCCCCTCTCGCCTCCTCGACGCAGACGCCGCCGCGCGCCATCGACCGCCGCCACCCGCCGCGCACCATCGACCGCCGCCACCGCGCGCCATCGACCGCCGCCACCAGCTCGCCGTAGCCCCCGTAAGGATCCAAACCGCCCGCCGCCGCCCGCCCGCGCCGCGCCCGTGTCGCCGCAGCCGCCGCCGCGCACGTACCCCCGGCGCGCCGCCGCCAGAGAGAGAGGCGCGGGCCCCCGCGCGCGCCACCGCCAGAGAGAGGCGCGCCGCCGGCCAGAGAGAGGCGCGCCTCTCCGTGACGCCGTCGTCTACCGCCCCGTCTCGCGCTCTTCCGCGACACCCTCTCCCAACCCCTTCCAGCTCGCCGGCCCCCTCCTTTTTGCCACCGCCCTTTTGCCACCGCCACCACCCCTTCTTCACTTAATTAATTTGTTTTGACTACATGTTTTCGGGACCGACATATGGCGGACGATAGAGCTGACCCGATTCCGGACAACTATGATCCGGACGGCGAAGACCATATGTTCGGCATCATAAAAGGCGATATTCCATATGTGCCGACCGGAGAAGAAGAAGATGATATCTCTTCTTATCCGAACCTTGAGTGTGAAGATGAAGGGCGCCGTCGGCAAGCAGATGATGCCGAAGAAACGTCGATAAACGACGATCTTCAATTGGAAGTAGCAACCACCTCCGGCGCCGAGGTATATATATATATATACATATTGAGCGTCTGGTGATACAACTAACTGATTTGAATAAATGTGTGTGTACTAACGCGCGCGACTCTCTTTCTTATTTTAGCCCTCGGCCGGATCGTCGAAAAAATCGAGTACGTCGTCAAAGCGTGGCGCAACCAAGACGATGAAAGCGAGGAGAAACATGCACCATCGATGTTGTCGACGAAGAAACCGGCAGGCCGGCCGGAGCCCAGCAAGAACGCCACCAAGTTTGTCAGCCAATGCGGAGCCGTTGTTAGAGACAACGTCTCGATCACCCGCCAGGAGTGGAATGAGCCAAAGAAGGCACGTGTTGGTTTCACTTTTGTCGATAAGAGAGAAAAAAAAGATTGCTTCAACAAGCTTATGGAACATTTCGTTCTACCTCCGGAATACCGCAAATACGATGAGGAGGGTAACAAGATTGCGGAAAACAAGAAGAGGCGCAAGCTAGTCAAACAGTTCGCTCTTTCTAGGATGGCCAACGCATTCCGGAAATACAAGCAAAATCTAGCCCATGACTTTGTCAACCAGGGCAAGACTCCGGATTTCAAAGGACAATATGAGAAACTGCAACATGATTGGCCAGAATTTGTGAAGCAAAAGAAATCGGAGCAGTTCCTTGAACTATCGAAAAAAAATAAGGAAAATGCGGCCAAGAAGGAGTACAATCATAAAATGGGGCCAGGAGGGTATCGCTTTTGGCAGCCTAAGTGGGAGAAGATGGAGAACGAGGCCGAGGGCGCGAGGAATCCGTCCGGGTACGGAGGGATGGGACCCAAGGGCCAAAAGCTGGTGGTACGGGCATGGGGGATCGGCTGAACCCGGAGACAGGGGAGTGTGTTTATCGGGGCAAAATAATTACACCCACCCAAAAGCTTATTGAGGCAATGAGGGAGGCTCAAGAGGGGAGGATCAGGTTCAACGAGAGAGAACGACGCCACGACAAAAGCCCTCGGGAATCCTGAACACGGAGGACGTATACGAGGCATGGGGCCCATTCCGTGGAAAATAGGGTTCCCCGGAACGATGACCCGTACGGTTACGGAAGCCGTAAGAGAAAGATGGATCGGGATGCGGATGTTGTGGCGAAGTTGGTAACGGAAATGGATGTGATGAAGAAAACCGTGAGTGTACTAGTCGCCGAAAGAGATGCAGCTCGGGCGCAGCATGCTGAAGATCATCCAATGGATCTCGGAAGCCAGCGAGAGAAGAAGCGAGCGTGGCTTCCACGGAGGCCTCACCGGGCCGGTGCACCGACGATAGAAATTACTGCACCGGAGCCTCGCGGTGGTCGAAATTACTGCACCGGAGCCTCCTCGCTACCCCGTGGACGATATAAAGGAGATGAAAGCATGTCATCTGTATTATCCTATCGGGAACATGTCCATGAAGGTAGCCATCGGCGAGTGCTTTACCACCTGGAGCACTCCACCACAACAACCCCATTCAAGATGGCTATGCTCGTGTGACGGTGGAGGAGATAGTCCAAGGGTTTGAGAACCTGGACATTGACATTGCTACACCCGAAGGGGTGAAAAGACTTGGAGATGTCAAGCGCCGGTTCATTCTATGGCGGAAGAAATTTATCAAGTTTCCGGGCGAGGCGCCAACAAGTCCACCCCCGTACGGTGGTGGTGGTGGCGGTGGCGGTGACGGTGGCGGTGGCGGTGGCGGTGACGGTGGCGGTGGCGGTGACGGTGGCGGTGGTGCTTCACCTAATACACCTCATTCACGTCAGCCCACGCCGCCGCCCCCGGTCCTCGTCCGGCGGGTGATCAGACACCGGTACCGCCCCCCAATCCACCTCCGGCGAAGAAGCAGAAGCAGTCCTGGGTTATTAACCCGGACCCTTACGTACCTAAGAAAACAAAGGTACCGGAGGTATCACTGAAGCCTCTCCCCACGAGGCATTGGGAAAGTAGTGCCGAGGAAGTCGAGGCGGGCGCGGCTGCTGATTTAGAGAAATGGAAGGCGAGCGTCAAGAGGAAAATAGAGGGCGAGCCCAAGCCGGTATATTCGACAAGGAAAAGCGAGTGGGCTAAGTCATTTTTGAACACACCGTCCCAAGCCGCGAAGAATCCGCTCGACGACTATTTACGTGAACTTCGTAGGCAAGCACTCGCGTTCAAGAACGAGGAAAGAGTTGGCGGAGAAGAAAGCCGTGAAGGACGAGGCCGAGTCAAAATTAGAAAGGGGGAAAGAAGTTGCCCAGCTCGGGGAACAAAGTAAACAATCGATCGCCCCGCTCATAGTGCAAGCCGCCGATCCGGATGCCCCCGATATCGTAGCAGCTGCGGCAGCACATGGATTGACTGTAACGAGTGCCGGAGAACAAGCGGCCGAGTTAGGTATCACTCTTCGTGCACTTGCTAGGCCTTGATGAGGCGCCAATGAAGGACGTAGTATTTACATATGTGAAGAATGGCCCTCTCGTCGAGCACTGCGCGAGGAAGGGGATCTACCTCGACAAATGCTAGGTCCGCTAAATTGGTACAAGGGTTACATAAAACATAAAAACGCCAAAGACTATATCTATGCGGAAGTTAGATATGAGCATCACTTCAAACATTACCGGGTACAAATTCCTCCGAGTGAATTGTTCCAGACTGTTCAATCTGCGCGACCTCGACAAATCTATCATCGGTTGCTACGTTACGTAAGTGATTTATTAATTTCTACCCCATCTCGTTCATTGCCCGCACTGTCCTAACTATCTTGTTGTGTACGCTATTATGCGGAATGAAGAAGCGGGAAATGCGAATAAGGAACATCCATGATGTTGGGTTCATTGACCCACACATCGTTAATTCACATGTGTTAGAACACCACCCCGCCGACGTGGAGGATGACCTGTGGCGGTTTATTAGAAAACAGCAACGAGAAAAGTGATATTCTATTTCCTTACCATTTTGGGTGAGTGTTTCTGTCTTGAGCACATTCTCTTTTGTTTACTCCATGCATGGTATGTGGCTAATCGATGAGTTATGCATGATCGTGCATGTATCGTGTCCGCAGGTTCCACTGGATTCTTATGGTAATTAAAGTTCAGACCTCCTCGGTTCTCGTCCACGACTCTCCGAATATGGATCCGGCGCTTTGGGGCGACATGAGAAAAATGTTGCAAAAGTAATTATTTTCATTCATTTGCGCTCTATATCGATCGGCCTATTTCGTTCATCATTTCCTAATATCAAGTAACTAATTAATAACTCTCTTGTTTATTTAATTTTCTTTGCCTCGTAGGGTTTGGAGACGGTTCGTAGATACCAAGGTCGGTGAATTCAAAAAAGAGCTATCTTTTAAAATGGCAGTGCGGACGACTGGGGATACTCAGCCACCGGGGACCAATCTATGTGGATACTATGTTTGTGAGAGGATCCGGAGATACCGCAATGAGCGGGACCGGACGTGTGAGAACAACATCCCGAGGAATAACCTCCGGAAGACGCTTAGTCCGGAAGCTCGCTTCCGACCACTTCAAGAGGAACTAGCTGGATGGTTGGCGAGGAAGTCATCGATCCTAGAGGAGAACACTATTACGATGACGTAGAACTTTATATGCACCAGAATTTGTAACTAACTTGTTCAAAATTGTATATGGTCATCCGATATTGAATATATATTGTATATGGTGATCCGATATTGAATATATATTGTATATTCCTCTTGAATTCTTTTTGGTTCTAATTTCAAATTTGTTTGAAATTGTACATTCATATGCATGTATGTATACAGTACCGTAGAATATGTGAAACTCCTTCAAAATTAAAACCCAAAAGAAATAAAATAATACAAATTAAAAAGAAACCAGATTTAGGGGGAGGGGGGCTAAAACCCTAAACCCTGCGGAGGCCTTTAGTCGCGGTTGGCCTAAATATGTGAAACTCCTTCAGAATTAAAACCCAAAAGAAATAAAATAATACAAATTAAAAAGAAACCAGATTTAGGGGGAGGGGGCTAAAACCCTAAACCTCGCGGAGGCCTTTAGTCGCGGCTGGCCGGAAGAACCGCGACTAAAGGTCCTCCGCCCTGGCGCCGCCTGCGGCCCACGTGGACGGGCCTTTAGTCGCGGTTCGTAAGGAACCGCGACTAAAGGGGGGGGCCTTTAGTCGCGCAGCTTTGGTCGCGGTTGCGCCACCGCGACTAATGGCAGTTGCCAACCGCGACCAAAGCCCTTTTTTCCACCAGTGTGTGAGGTTCAACGTAGCTATGTGAAGGCATGATTAGGGGGGAAATTAAGTACTTTAGAATATTACAACGGTCTACTTGTCAAATTTAGATGGGTACATGGGTACGTGAGTATGGATTCTATGATCCCATACCCGTACCCGTTATACCCGATGGGTATGATATTTTCTCATTTACAAACTCATGGGTAATATTTTGTCCCATACCCGTACTCCTATTGGGTTTTTACCCGACGGGTACGCGGGTCATGGGTACCCACTGCCATCCCTAATGATGAAGTATGCACACACAGTGGCGCTGCATGAGGTCTGCTTTCGTGTTCCCTCCCCCTCCCTCAGCCACTTGAGAAGAAGGAATACGTTAATGCACCAACAAGTATCAAGACATAGTTAAACCCAAGTGCTAAAAAGTGCTTGGATGCTATTTGTCCAACCGAGCACTCGGTTACGGACCGTCGGATGCATCTTCGACGAGACGATTGCGCGCCGCGTCCTACCCAACATCCGACCAAAATCATCTGGCCCTGACCAAACCCCACCTGAGAGCCCCATTCTCTCTCCCGAAGCCGTTCCCCATTTCTCTGTCCCAGCAACACTAGGGTTTCGTCGGCTCCGTCGATTTCATTGGCAGCGGCGGGGACGTGCAAGGGAGCAGGCACTATGTTCGTCGGCGGATCGGAGCGCGTGTGCGTTCTGGAGGGAGACGTGCTCGCCAGCGATGGGCGGGTAGCACGATAGTTCGGCGAAATCTGTCGTCGAGGAGAGAGACGACCGGTTGTGCAGCTAGCTCTGCGTCGACCAGCGAGACGAATCGGTCGTGCGGCGAGCTCTGCGTCGACGAGCGAGAGGACCGCGTTGGCCGGGACCGACATGGCGTAGATCAAGCGGTCCGCGACGGGGTGTTCAGATACGAGGATTTGCAACAGAGGTAATCCCTAGGTCGAAACCCATCAAATACGTGCGATTCTTTGTGTTGGAAAGGCAATCAGATGCCACTTCTTCGTACTGAGGCCGGGATGTTTAACTCCCGGTGCCTATCTCCCTTGTTTTTGTGTGAGCATGCACAACCCCACTGCTGGTTCGAATTATTGGGAAGTAAATATCTGTTCAATTATCATGTTGCACAATCTATTCAATCCCTGCTCGATTCATCTCGATGTTGCAATTCCTCGTGGGAAAATTAGTTGAATGGTGCACAACACCCTCTAGGTACCTACTGGGGGTGGATCTCCTGTAAAACCAATGGGTGCAGCCGCCACAAATAACACAAACGCATAGATGAAACGAGTGTAAAATGCATTTCTGAACTCATATCAAAATGTTTGCTGACCCCATCCAACCCATAGCCAATCCCAGCTGCCCAAGACAGGCTTGGCGAATTGCTTCAGAATAAAGGCTTATCGTTGGTCCTGGCCACGTCGGTAGATTTAGCGGATTGATGTTCCTGGTATAGCTGACCTCTCCAATTTCCATATTCCCTACCACTGCTCCAAATTTCGTCTCTCGTCCTTTGATAGTCTAACCTAAGGATTGAGTCGCGGCTGACAACATCGCTGAACATTTAATCTAGAGATTCAGGTAATGAATTTCCTCCATTGATTCTGAACTCGTGTTAATCACCCGCTAGATTTACTTTTTGTTTCATCTTTCTAGCATAGTTGGTTACCGAATCGAACTAAGTTGGGTCATGAACATGGTTAAGTTGTTTACTAAATCTAACTAAGTTGGCTTTTGAACCTATAATTGTAGTTTTATTTATGTGTTCATCTTCTAGTTTAGTTGATTTTTCAAATGTAACTAAGTTGGCTTCTGAACACTCCGTTGTAAGTTGGTCACTGAATCTAACTAAGTTGGTCTATGGGTGACACTGACAATAAGGTTCCATCTGGGATAAACTACTTACCTTTGTTTTGCCTAACTTCTGTGATGAGAATCCCGGGAATATTCACAGGCACAAGATCAAAATTTGTTCCTGAGTAAATACTCTCAACAGCAACAAAAAAGCCAAATGCACCAAGAATCTTGGCCCTTTGAGACACTTTCTTCATTGAAGCTGTTCCAGGAGAATTTGGCCCTGAACCTACCTCTTATTTAGGATTTCTAGTCTTTGACAGTCTAGTGCATTGTACTTGGTTGCAGATGAACTCAACAACATCAGTAGCATAAATAAGGCCGGACGATTTATTTCTGTGTGTTGCGGCTGTAGCCAGATCATAGATCATAGAGTTGTCAACAAAACACAGGAACTTCAAGCGATTTGTTAGAGCACCAGTATCACCTACGACATAAATGGACATTCTTTGACAATAATAGTTACATACGAACATGAACGTAGTACTCCCTCCGGTTCAAAATAATTGCCTAAAAATGGAAGTATCTAGACATGGTTTAGTGTGTAGATATATCTATTTTTGGGCAATTATTTTGAAGTGGAGGGAGTGGTAGTTTTCTCACAATGAATTTAAATCTCACCCTTTTTCATTGCAAATGTGAGGTTAAGTTGGTTTTAAATCTGGTTTAAGTTCGCTTTTGAACACGGCTAAGTTTGGTTACTTAATCTAAGTAAGTTGGCTAGTCAAGATTTAAACTTAAGGTCATTCTTTGTGTCTCATCTTTTAGGATAGTTGGTTTTTAAATTTACTCAAGTTGGCTCCTGAGCACGCTAAGTTTGGTTACTTAATCCAACTAAGTTGGTTGTCAACATTTTAAATTGCGGTCATTCTTTGTATCTCATCTTTTAGTTTTAGGATAGTTAGTTTTTAAATTTAGCCAACTTGGCTTCTGAGCACGAGCACGGCTAATTTTGGTTACTTAAGCTATAACTAAGTTAGCAGTCAACATTTTAACTTGAGGTCATTCTTTGGATCTCATCTTCTGGGATAGTTGGTTTTTAAAATTAGTCAAGTTGGTTTCTGAGCACGGCTAAGTTTGGCTACTTAATCTAACTAAGTTGCCAGTCAACATTAAACTTGAGGCTATTCTTTGTGTCTCATCTTCCAGAATACTTGGCTTCTAAATTTAATCAAGTTGGCTTCTGAATACGGCTAAGTTTGCTTACTTAATCTACCTAAGTTGATTTGTCAACATTTTAGCTTGAGGTTTATTCTTTGTGTCCCATCTTTTAGGATAGTTGGCTTTTAAATTTAATCAAGTTGACTTCTGAAGGCGGCTAAATTTGCTTACTTAATCTACCTAAGTTGGATAGTCAACATTTTACATGAGGTTTATTCTTTATGTCTCGTTGTTCTAGGATAATTGGTTATTATTGTGTGTTCTGTTCTAGGGAAATCTTTGTTCTTGTTGATCTGGGGAAGTTGCAAGCTTCAGTCTTGATGGGTATCAGTACAATTTATGTAGGTGTTTCTTTTGAGTTGCCTTGTCAACATGTTTAAAGTTCTTATATGTGATAATGGTAAGTTTTACCGGGAAGCGGTGGATCCTGGGCAGCGTAGCTAGTACCATTTCCAGTGCGGTAGTGGAGTCCATGGTGGCGTAGCTAGTACCATTTCCTGTGCGGTAGTGGAGGAGGCCATGGCGCCTAGCGCGAGCATGTGGTGGTGCCCATAATGCCCAGTGTGAGCGCAAGCCCACCGAGGTTGCTGGCCAACGTAAGTTGATTATCCAATTTAATTAACTTACCCACTTCTCCCTTGTAAAGTCTATTTCTAGTAATGTCTAACCTTTCTAAACATTGATGCTAAGTTGCTTTCAAGGCAATATTAAAGTTGCCTTAACGTTGATGCTAAGTTGTTTTCGTGCAGGAGGAGATCATGTGTTGTTTTGTGATCGACTCGCAGTTTTCGGTTAAATCCGGATTCCATGGAGTTCTAAAGAAGGAAGAAGACCTGGAGTACTTCGTCTTGCACAAAAAAAGAAGCCCTGAAAGTAGTTTGTCTTGAGGAAATAAAGAAGAGCCGGAGTAGTTTGCCAAGATTTGCATCTCACGCTCTGTTTTGTGCTATTTTTTAACCTTACGTGTAGCCTCATTCTTTCTTGGTTGGGTGCTGATGTGGTGTTTACTTTGTGATCTACTCGCAGTTTTCGGTTAAATCCAGATTTCATGGAGTTCTAGAGGAGGAAGAAGACCTGGAGTAGTTCTTCTTGCATAAAGGAAGAAGCCCTAGAAGTAGTTTGTCTTGAAGAAAGAAAGAAGAGCTGGAGTAGTTTGCCAAATTTTGTATTTCACGCTTTGTTTTGTGCTGTTTTAACCTTACGTGTAGCCTCACTCTTTCTTGGTTGGGTGCTGAATCGGTCAAACCAGCATCTGGATGCTGGGTTAAACAAACCAGCACCCGGATGCTGGGATGGACAAACCAGCACCGGATGCTGGCTAGCCACGTCCTAGTTAAAACCTAAAAAACGTTTCTTCGAAAAAAATCATGAGCAGACTATCAAGCACATGTAGTCAGTGGCGGAGCTAGCTTCAAAGAAAATAATGGGCGGGCCAGTCTAAGGAGAACACAATTTCTTTATATTCTGAATCATACATCTTCACCAGGAATTAGTCATTAGTTGGCACTTTTGCTAGTTACAGCCTGTATGATGTATCTATCAAATTGCTAACTAAGAAATCAGGGAAAACGAAGACTATCTGAACAAGAAATTTACAAATGAGTGGTGGATCAATTCAGTGACTGGTGGCAGCAGCTAGCCCGACGATCGAGCGACGTCGCCCAGGTGCTGGACCTCGGGCGGGTTCCTTGATACCGTACTTGTGGTGAAATTCTAGCTTCGGGTGGCGCTGCTGGCTTGACCCTGCTCTGCTGCTGCTCCAGTGTTTTCCGATCCTTGTATTTTTCTGCCTAAATTTCTAAAACTAGTGATCTAACGAGAGACGCTCCATGCTGCGAGAAGGACGACAAAGGATGAAAGGAATCGTGAAAGGAATCGTGGAGATACTTGAAGTCCGGGAGTCCAGAGGAAGCGGCCACGGAAATATGTGTTGGCACTTGGTAGGCTGGGCCACTCATAGATAGGTATACATTGTTATTTTGCAAAAACATTTGGGCGGGACATGGCCCGGTTTGGCCCTAACTAACCTCCGCCAGTGCATGTAGTTCAAATTTGCTCCCCTTTCAACTGAATCCACCACTATTTATTTTTTTGGTGAGAGGTACCTAGAATTTTTTCCAGATGCAACCATATAGTGATTTGTACACACAATATGGTCTAGTAGTCTTGAAAATTTGGATGGACCAATTTTGAGTTTTTTGTTTGGTGCTTCACAAAAAAAACCATTTTTTACACTTAAAAATTTAAAAAATGGAGTTTCTGTGCAAAAAAATTAAAAACCACAACATCAACATTGCTTGAAATCCCAAGATGCACATATATGCATAATATGGGCTCATTCGAATAAACTATGCCATGATTTTAGTCATGACCTAGCTCATTTGGCTTAAAAGCCACGAAACTTCATACATGGTAGGTCATTTCTGAGAAGAAATTTCTAGAATATATGTGATACTCAAAGTGTGCTATTTTTACTAGCAACTAGGTCACATAATAATACAAAGTGCAAAGGTTTTATATTTTTTAGTTTTTTTAATTACTTATGATTTATTCAAAATGTGGCCAAAACGGTGGGCATGAGCATTGTTACCTAGGGGTATAATCTTGCAAAACAAATTTTGTATCTCTCATGAAATAGATAGCTGGAACCTAAAAATGATTTTTTTTTGGAAAAATCATGAGCAAACTATCAAGCGCTTGTAGTTCAAATTTCCTCCCCTTCTGGCTGAATCGACCTCTATTTATAATTTTGGCGAGAGGTACCTAGAAATTTTTTGAGATGCAACCATATACTGATTTTTATACACAATGTGGTCTAGTAGTCATGGAAATTTGTATAGTCTGATTTTGAAATTGGGTTTTTGTAGGTGCTTCACAAAAAACCATTTTAACACTTAGAAAATAAAAAATGGATTTTATGTGGAAATAAAATGATAAAACCCAACATCAACATTGCTTGACATCCCAATATGCACACATACGCATAATACGTGGTCATTTGAAAAAATATGCCATGATTTTAGTCATGACCGATCTTATTTGGCTAGAAAGCCATGAAACTCCATACATGGTAGGTCATTTGTGATAATACTTTTCTAGAATATCTGCGATATTCCATGTTTGTTATTTTACTAGCACCTAGGTCACATAAGAATAGAAAGTGAAAAGGTTTTACATTTTTTGATTTTTTTTAATTACTTATACTTGATTTTAAAATGTGGCCAAAACGGTGGACATGAACATTGTTACCTGGGGGTATAATATTGCAAAATAATTGTGTATCTGTGATGAAATAGATAATTGGAACTTTTAAATGGTTTTTAAAAAACTCATGAGCAAACTATCATGCACGTGTAGTTCAAATTTGCTCCACTTTCAACTGAATCGACCACTGTCTTTTTTTGGTGAGAGGTACCTAGAATTGTTTTTAAGATGCAACCAGATAGTGATTTGTACATACAATATTGTCTAGTAGTATTAAAACTTTGGATGGTCCATTTTTGAATTTTTCTTTGGTAGGTGTTTCACAAAAAAACCATTTTAACACTTAGAAAATAAAAATTGAATTTTCTATGCAAAGAAATTTAAAAACCATAATAATAGCATTGCTTCACATCCCAAGATGCACACATATGCATAATATGGGGTCATTTGAATAAACTATGCCATAATTTTAGGAGTTCCAGGGCTCTTCGCATATAGAGAACTCGAAGGTGGTCGATGTAATAGAGCAGGCCTGAGGCCATTACGTACTTTGTTTGTTTGTTTAAGTTATTATTGAGAGGGTCTTTCAATGATAGCTATACACAATGAGCGCTGTTTTTCTACATGCGAGATGAAATGCCATGCAAGAGAGGATAGGAAAAGGAAAAAAAAGATGTAGCCGTTTAAAAAAATGAAAATCATATTTTGAGTTTCAAAAATATCTGAATTTTTTTTGGATGTAGCCAATGATGAAGTCTACAAATGTGCAAAATCTCAATGTGAAACTCTTTGTGTCTTAGGCTACACAAAAATGAAAAAATATATGTATCGGAGTATAGTGAATAGTGCGTATTTCAAGGCTATAAGACTTGTCAGATTTTTTCATTTTTATGTAGCCTAGAATGTAAATAATTTTACATTCAGGTTTGCATGTGTGTATCATACATCATTGGCTATGTTCACGATTTTATTTTATATTTGTTAAAACATAAAATATGAATTTCGATTTTTTTAAAATAAAGGGCTACATTTATGACAAGGCTTTTCTAGCATATATGTGATACTCCAAGTTTGTTATTTTTACTAGCAACTAGATCACACACCAATACTAAGTGCGAAGGTTTTACATTTTTTTATTTTTTGAATTACTTATGCTTGATTTAAATTATTGCCAAAACGGTGGGCATGAAGGTTCTTACCTAGGGGTATAATATTGCAAAACAAATTGCATATGTGTGATGAAATTGATAGTTGGGAACCTAACAAATGATTTTTTGAAAAACAAATCATGAGAAACTATCAAGCGTGTGTAGTTCAAATTTGGCCCTATTCCAACTGATTCGACAACTATTCGGTTTTTTGAGGTACCTAAAACTCTTCTGAAGTGAAACTAGATAGTGATTTGCACACACAATGTGGTCTAGTAGTCTTGAAATTTTGGAAGGTCCAATTCTGAAATTGGATTTTGGTAGGTGCTTCACAAAAAAAACCTTATTTCTAACAATTAGAAATTAATAAATGTATTTTCTGTGCAAAGAAAATTAAAATCCCCAACATCAACATTGTTTTACATCCCAAGATACACACATATGCATAATATGAGTTCATTTGAGCAAACTATGCGATGATTTTAGTCATGACCAATCTCATTTGGCTTGAAAGCCATGAAACTTCGTACATGGAAGGTCATTTCTGAGAAGACTTATCTAAAATATCTTTGATACTCCAAATTTGTTATTTTTACTAGCAACTAGGTCACATCAGAATATATAGTGCGAGGGTCTTACATTTTTTTTACTTAATTATTCTTGATTTAAAATGTAGCCAAAACACTGGGCATGGCCATTTTTTACCTAGGGGTATAATCTTGCATATAAATTGTGTATATGTGATGAAATAGATAGTTGGGAACCTAAAATTAATTTTAAAAAAAAACATGAGCAAACTCTCAAGCACTTGTAGTTCAAATTTTCCCCTTCTGGCTGAATCGACCACTATTTATCTTTTTGGTGAGAGGTACCTACTAATCTGTTGAGATGCAACCAGATAGTGATTTGTACATACAATGTGGTCTAGTAGTCTTGAAAATATGTATGATCCACTTTTGAAATTGGGTGTTGGTAGGGACTACACACAAAAAACCATTTTTAACACAAAATAAAAAATAGATTTTATGTGAAAATAAAAAACACCAACATCGACATTGCTTGACATCCAAAGATGCACACATATGCATAATTTGGGGTCATTTGAATAAACTATACCATGATTTTAGTTATGACCGATCTCATTTGGCTTGAAAGTGATGAACTCTCTAGATGGTAGGTCATTCGTGAGAAGACTTCTCCAAAATATGTCTGGTACTCCAAGTTTGTTATTTTTACTAGCAACTAGGTCACATGATAATCCAAAGTGCAAAGATTTTACTTTTTTATTTTGTTTAAATTATTTATGCTTGATTTAAAATGTGGCCAAAACGGTTGGCATGAGCATTGTTACCTAGGTGTATGATTGATGACCACAAGTATAGGGGATCGCAACAG
>NC_061511.1:217057781-217083684 GCF_022539505.1 Lolium rigidum | reverse complement strand
TCATGTTTAAGCTCTTGCATCATATACTTTGCACTCATTAATGAAGAAATACATAGAGCATGCTAAAATTTGGTTTGCATATTTGGTCTCTCTAAGGTCTAGATAATTTAGCATTGAGTTTGAACAACAAGGAAGACGGTGTAGAGTCTTATAATGTTTTCAATATGTCTTTTATGGAGTTTGCTGTAACTGGGCTTCATCCTTGTGTTTGTTTCAAATAGCCTGCTAGCCTAAACTCAGATCGAGAAGGAATACTTAGCTGCATCCCAAATACTTGAGCCAACCACTATGCCATTTGTGTCCACCATACCTACCTACTACATGCATTTCCTCACATTCCAAAGTAAATTGCTTGAGTGCTACCTTTAAATTTTATTCTTCACATTTACAATAAATAGCTTCATGGGACAAATAGCTTAAAAACTATTGTATTGAATATGTACTTATGCACTTTATCTCTTATTAAGTTGCTTGTTGTGCAATAACCATGTTTCGGGGACGCCATCAACTATTCTTTGTTGAATATCATGTGAGTTGCTATGCATGTCCGTCTTGTACGGAAGTAAGAGCGATCTCACCACCTTAATGGTTAAGCATGCATAGTTGTTAGAGAAGAACATTGGGTCAGCTTAACTAAAGCCATGAATCCATGGGTGGAAGTTTCAGCTTTGGACATATATCCTCAATCTCAAATGAGAAATATTAATTGTTGTTACATGCTTATGCATAAAAGAGGAGTCCATTATCTGCTGTCTATGTTGTCCCAGTATGGATGTCTAAGTTGAGAATGATCAATAGCGAGAAATCCAATGCGAGCTTTCTCCTTAGACCCTTGTACAGCGGCATAGAGGTACCCCTTTGTGACACTTGGTTAAAAACATGTGCATTGCGATGATCCCGGTAGTCCAAGCTAATTAGGACAAGGTCGCGGGCACTATTAGTATACTATGCATGAGGCTTGCAACTTGTAAGATATAATTTACATGATACATATGCTTTATTACATTCTCTTTATATCATATGTTGATATGTGAGCTTCAATGATGAGTAGTGGCTTGGACCCAAGATATATCTTCGCGGTGCTGATACGTCTCCGACGTATCGATAATTTCTTATGTTCCATGCCACATTATTGATGTTATCTACCTGTTTTATGCACACTTTATGTCATATTCGTGCATTTTCTGGAACTAACCTATTAACAAGATGCCGAAGTGCCAGTTCCTGTTTTCTGCTGTTTTTGGTTTCAGAAATCCTAGTAAAGAAATATTCTCGGAATTGGACGAAATCAACGCCAAGGTTCCTATTTTGTCCGGAAGCATCCAGAACACCCGAGAGCCGCCAGAGGGAAGCCCTGGGGGCCCCACACCACACCCTGGCGCGGCCAGAGGGGGGGGCGCGCCGCCCTATAGTGTGGGCCCCCCAGGCCCCCTCCGAGGCTGCCCTTCCGCCTACTTAAAGCCTCCGTCGCGAAAACCCTATCACGTTGGACGAAACCCGCAGAAACCTTCCAGAGCCGCCGCCATCGCGAAGCCAAGATCTGGGGGACAGGAGTCTCTGTTCCGGCACGCCGCCGGGACGGGGAAGTGCCCCCGGAAGGCTTCTCCATCGACACCACCGCCATCTTCATCAACGCTGCTTGTCTCCCATGAGGAGGGAGTAGTTCTCCATCGAGGCTCGGGGCTGTACCGGTAGCTATGTGGTTCATCTCTCTCCTATGTACTTCAATACAATAATATCATGAGCTGCCTTACATGATTGAGATTCATATGATGATGCTTGTAATCTAGATGTCGTCATGCTAGTCAAGTGAATTTTACTTATGTGATCTCCGGAGACTCCTTGTCCCACGTGTGTAAAGGTGACGAGTGTGTGCACCGTGTGGGTCTCTTAGGCTATATTTCACGGAATACTTATTCACTTGTTATGAATGGCATAGTGAAGTGCTTATTTATATCTCTTTATGATTGCAATGTGTTTTGTATCACAATTTATCTATGTGCTACTCTAGTGATGTTATTAAAGTAGTTTTATTCCTCCTACACGGTGTAATGGTGACAGTGTGTGCATCCGTGTTAGTACTTGGTTTATGCTATGATTGTGATCTCCTGTAGATTACAAAGTTAACTATTGCTATGATAGTATTGATATGATCTATTCCTCCTTTCTTAGCATGAAGGTGACAGTGTGCATGCTATGTTAGTACTTGGTTTAGTTGTTGATCTATCGTACACTCTAAGGTTATTTAAATATGAACATTGAATTGTGGAGCTTGTTAACTCCGGCATTGAGGGTTCGTGTAATCCTACGCAATGTGTTCATCATCCTACGCAATGTGTTCATCATCCAACAAGAGTGTAGAGTATGCATTTATCTATTCTGTTATGTGATCAAAGTTGAGAGTGTCCACTAGTGAAAGTGTAATCCCTAGGCCTTGTTCCTAAATATCGCTATCGCTGCTTGTTTCTTGTTTCATTGCGTTACTACTGCCTGTGTTACTACCTGCTTGTTTATCGTCCCGGGCAAAGCACTTTTCCGGTGTTGTTGCTACTCGCTCATATTTATTCATACCACCTGTATTTCACTATCTCTTCGCCGAACTAGTGCACCTATTAGGTGTGTTGGGGACACAAGAGACTTCTTGCTTTGTGGTTGCAGGGTTGCATGAGAGGGATATCTTTGACCTCTTCCTCCCCGAGTTCGATAAACCTTGGGTGATCCACTTAAGGGAAAACTTGCTGCTGTTCTACAAACCTCTGCTCTTGGAGGCCCAACACTGTCTACAGGAAAAGGAGGGGGCGTAGACATCAAGCTATTTTCACGGCGCCGTTGCCGGGGAGGAAAGGTAAAAGGTACTCACACTCCGGATCTCGGCTACTAAGCTATTTTCGCCGTTGTAAGTACTCGAAGCTATTTCCTTTAGATCCCGCAATTGCATCTTTTTGTTTCTTGTTTACACTAGTTAGGCATAATGGAAAACAATAAAAATATGAGAGATCTTTATGAACTTTATCTCGAATTAGGACATGATGTGTTTGAAGAGAGAATTAAAAAACCCATGGAACTTTATATGCATGCTAATGGGAATGTTATTAATATGAATGCTTTGAACACTATTGTTGCTAATGCTATGGAAAATTCTAAGCTTGGGGAAGCTGGCTTTGATGAGCATGATCTTTTTAGTCCCCCAAGCATCGAGGAGGAAATTTACTTTGATGATACTTTGCCTCCTATTTATGATGATTATAATGATAGTAGTCTTTTGTTACCACCTGTTATGGAGGATGAATTTGATTATGATTACAATATGCCTCCTATATTTGATGATGAGAATAATAATGATAGCTACTTTGTTGAATTTGCTCCCACTAGTACTAATAAAATTGATTATGCTTATGTGGAGAGTAATAATTTTATGCATGAGACTCATGATAAGAATGCTTTATGTGATGGTTATATTGTTGAGTTTTCTCATGAAACTACTGAAAGTTATTATGAGAGAGGAAAATATGGTTGTAGAAATTTTCATGTTACTAAAACACCTCTCTATGTGCTGAAATTTTTGAAGCTACACTTGTTTTATCTTTCTATGCTTGTTGCATTATGCTTCTTGAACTTGTTTATTTACAAGATTCCTTTTCATAGGAAGCATGTTAGACTTAAATGTGCTTTGAATTTTCCTCTTGATGCTCTCTTTTGCTTCAAATGCTATTTCTTGCGAGTGCATCATTAAAACTGCTGAGCCCATCTTAATGGCTATAAAGAAAGAACTTCTTGGGAGATAACCCATGTGTTATTTTGCTACAGTACTTTGTTTTATATTTGTGTCTTGGAAGTTGTTTACTACTGTAGCAACCTCTCCTTATCTTAGTTTTGTGTTTTGTTGTGCCAAGTAAAGTCGTTGATAGTAAGGTTCATACTAGATTTGGATTACTGCGCAGAAACAGATTTCTTTGCTGTCACGAATCTGGGAAAAATTCTCTGTAGGTAACTCAGAAAATTATGCCAATTTACGTGAGTGATCCTCAGATATGTACGCAACTTTCATTCAATTTGAGCATTTTCATCTGAGCAAGTCTGGTGCCATTTTAAAATTCGTCTTTACGGACTGTTCTGTTTTGACAGATTCTGCCTTTTATTTCGCATTGCCTCTTTTGCTATGTGGGATGGATTTCTTTGTTCCATTAACTTCCAGTAGCTTTGCGCAATGTCCAGAAGTGTTAAGAATGATTGTGTCACCTCTGAACATGTGAGTTTTTGATTATGCACTAACCCTCTAATGAGTTTGTTTCGAGTTTGGTGTGGAGGAAGTTTTCAAGGGTCAAGAGAGGAGGATGATATACTATGATCAAGAAGAGTGAAAAGTCTAAGCTTGGGGATGCCCCGGTGGTTCACCCCTGCATATATCAAGAAGACTCAAGCGTCTAAGCTTGGGGATGCCCAAGGCATCCCCTTCTTCATCGACAACATTATCGGGTTCCTCCCCTGAAACTATATTTTTATTCGGTCACATCTTATGTGCTTTGCTTGGAGCATCGGTTTGTTTTTGTTTTTGTTTTGTTTGAATAAATGGATCCTAGCATTCACTGTATGGGAGAGAGACACGCTCCGCTGTTGCATATGGACAAATATGTCCTTAGGCTTTACTCATAGTATTCATGGCGAAGTTTCTTCTTCGTTAAATTGTTATATGGTTGGAATTGGAAAATGATACATGTAGTAATTGCTAAAATGTCTTGGATAATGTGATACTTGGAAATTGTTGTGCTCATGTTTAAGCTCTTGCATCATATACTTTGCACCCATTAATGAAGAAATACATAGAGCATGCTAAATTTGGTTTGCATATTTGGTCTCTCTAAAGTCTAGATAATTTCTAGTATTGAGTTTGAACAACAAGGAAGACGGTGTAGAGTCTTATAATGTTTTCAATATGTCTTTTATGTGAGTTTTTCTGCACCGGTTCATCCTTGTGTTTGTTTCAAATAGCCTTGCTAGCCTAAACCTTGTATCGAGAGGGAATACTTCTCATGCATCCAAATACTTGAGCCAATCACTATGCCATTTGTGTCCACCATACCTACCTACTACATGGTATTTCTCCGCCATTCCAAAGTAAATTGCTTGAGTGCTACCTTTAAACAATTCAAAAATTATTACCTCTGATTTGTGTCAATGTTTTATAGCTCATGAGGAAGTATGTGGTGTTTATCTTTCAATCTTGTTGGGCAACTTTCACCAATGGACTAGTGGCTTCATCCGCTTATCCAATAATTTTGCAAAAAGAGCTGGCAATGGGATTCCCAATCCCAAATTAATTAATAAAAATAGACACTCCTCCATGGTATGTGATTGATTGGACGGCACCCGAAGGATTCAGTTAGCCATGGCTTGAGAAAGCAAAGGTGGGGAGGAGTGTCATCATAATAAAACTAAAATAAAAGGCACTCCTTCATGGTATGAGATTGTTGGCAGGCACCCGAAGGACTCGGTTAGCCATGGTTTGTGAAAGAAAGGTTGGAAGGAGTGCCACACAAAAATAAAATAAAATGGGAGCCGCACTTTGAAGGTTTGTCTGGCAAGGGTGTTAGAGTGCCCACTATCATTCGTTGACAACAACAAACACCTCTCAAAATTTTACTTTTATTGCTCTCTATATGTTTTCAAAATCAAAGCTCTAGCACAAATATAGCAATCGATGCTTTCCTCTTTGAAGGACCTTTCTTTTACTTTTATCGTTGAGTCAGTTCACCTATTTCTCTGCACCTCAAGAAGCAAACACTTGTGTGAACTGTGCATTGATTCCTACATATTTGCATATTGCACTTGTTATATTACTCTATGTTGACAATATCCATGAGATATACATGTTACAAGTTGAAAGCAACCGCTGAAACTTAATCTTCCTTTGTGTTGCTTCAATACCTTTACTAAGAATTTATTGCTTTATGAGTAACTCTTATGCAAGACTTATTGATGCTTGTCTTGAAGTGCTATTCATGAAAAGTCTTTGCTTTATGATTCACTTGTTTACTCATGTCATATACATTGTTTTGATCGCTGCATTCACTACATATGCTTTACAAATAGTATGATCAAGTTTATGATGGCATGTCACTCCAGAAATTATCTTTGTTATCGTTTTACCTGCTCGGGACGAGCAGAACTAAGCTTGGGGATGCTGATACGTCTCCGACGTATCAATAATTTCTTATGTTCCATGCCACATTATTGATGTTATCTACATGTTTTATGCACACTTTATGTCATATTCGTGCATTTTCTGGAACTAACCTATTAACAAGATGCCGAAGTGCCGGTTCCTCGTTTTCTGCTGTTTTTGGTTTCAGAAATCCTAGTAAAGAAATATTCTCGGAAGTGGACGAAATCAACGCCCAGGTTCCTATTTTGTCCGGAAGCATCCAGAACACCCGAGAGCCGCCAGAGGGAAGCCTCGGGGGCCCCACACCACACCCTGGCGCGGCTAGAGGGGGGGCCGCGCCGCCCTATAGTGTGGGCCCCCCAGGCCCCCTCCGAGGCTGCCCTTCCGCCTACTTAAAGCCTCCGTCGCGAAAACCCTATCACGTTGGACGAAACCCGCAGAAACCTTCCAGAGCCGCCGCCATCGCGAAGCCAAGATCCGGGGGACAGGAGTCTCTGTTCCGGCACGCCGCCGGGACGGGGAAGTGCCCCGGAAGGCTTCTCCATCGACACCACCGCCATCTTCATCAACGCTGCTCGTCTCCCATGAGGAGGGAGTAGTTCTCCATCGAGGCTCGGGGCTGTACCGGTAGCTATGTGGTTCATCTCTCTCCTATGTACTTCAATACAATAATCTCATGAGCTGCCTTACATGATTGAGATTCATATGATGATGCTTGTAATCTAGATGTCGTTATGCTAGTCAAGTGAATTTTACTTATGTGATCTCCGGAGACTCCTTGTCCCACGTGTGTAAAGGTGACAGTGTGTGCACCGTGTGGGTCTCTTAGGCTATATTTCACAGAATACTTATTCACTGTTATGAATGGCATAGTGAAGTGCTTATTTATATCCCTTTATGATTGCAATGTGTTTTGTATCACAATTTATCTATGTGCTACTCTAGTGATGTTATTAAAGTAGTTTTATTCCTCCTGCGAGGTGTAATGGTGACGAGTGTGTGCATCCGTGTTAGTACTTGGTTTATGCTATGATTGTGATCTCCTGTAGATTACAAAGTTAACTATTGCTATGATAGTATTGATATGATCTATTCCTCCTTTCTTATCATGAAGGTGACAGTGTGCATGCTATGTTAGTACTTGGTTTAGTTGTTGATCTATCGTACACTCTAAGGTTATTTAAATATGAACATTGAATTGTGGAGCTTGTTAACTCCGGCATTGAGGGTTCGTGTAATCCTACGCAATGTGTTCATCATCCAACAAGAGTGTAGAGTATGCATTTATCTATTCTGTTATGTGATCAAAGTTGAGAGTGTCCACTAGTGAAAGTGTAATCCCTAGGCCTTGTTCCTAAATACGCTATCGCTGCTTGTTTACTGTTTTACTGCATTACTACTGCTGTGTTACTACTGCTTATTTACTGTCCTGGGCAAAGCACTTTTCTGGTGTTGTTGCTACTGCTCATATTTATTCATACCACCTGTATTTCACTATCTCTTCGCCGAACTAGTGCACCTATTAGGTGTGTTGGGGACACAAGAGACTTCTTGCTTTGTGGTTGCGGGGTTGCATGAGAGGGATATCTTTGACCTCTTCCTCCCTGAGTTCGATAAACCTTGGGTGATCCACTTAAGGGAAAACTTGCTGCTGTTCTACAAACCTCTGCTCTTGGAGGCCCAACACTGTCTACAGGAAAAGGAGGGGGGCGTAGACATCAGATGCCATGCCACAACACTCATATATGGTGGCCTAGGCCACCACACTCTTCTTTGAGAAGAGTTGGAGTTATTTGGATCTTATCGCCTTTTATTTGACAACTCCATGTTCTTATGGGAAATCACTCTAGTTTGGCCTTATTTGCTCATATCTTGCAAACTTGAGTGATCATGTACCATTAACAGTTTGTACCTTCTAAACCTAAGCCTACACTCTCCTATAAGCCACTTCTATCTTGCTCATTTGTCATGTTTGGTAAAAACTTGGAGTTTGAGGTTTCTCGGTCGGATGATCTAGGTTCACTACTAGGAAATGGCCTACCGCCGGCGTCCTGAAATGGCCTACCGCCGGCGTTCTTGCATTCGCCGGCGATCACCTCGCCGGTGGTAACGCCTCATCGCCGGCGCCTCCCAATTCGCCGGGGGTAAGTGCCGTTACCGCCGGCGTTTTACCAATTCGCCGGGGGTAAGTCTTGTTAATTCACCGGGGGTTAGTCTTACCGCCGGCGTCTTACCGTTTCGCCAGGGGAATCAGGTCGTAGTGCTGGCGATTGCAAAACGCCTGGGATACATGTACATTTCGCCAGCGTTAATATTAGCAGGAGTAAAAAAATAAATCTCGAATTTGACAGTATATACACCAGAATTCAAGCATATACACAGAATATACAGGCAATTACCAGAATGACAGCAAAATAGACATCATTAGCAAGATACACATCATTGGCAATGATACACATCATTAGAAAGTCCCGAAATGTCCATAACATGCATGCATGCATCAATAACACAAGTGTTGACCATAGTTCAAACATCACGACTCGAAGTAGCACATGTTACAGAAATACATATAAGTTCAGTCGACGACCTAGCTAAACAACAATGACATAGTAAACTAGAGAGGCGGTGGTGGCAAGCATCATCACGATGAAAGGGGTCCTCCACATCTCCCTCCTCTGTCCAGCTCGAAAGTTGGCGTATCGAGTTTCCGCCTCCTCCAAAGTGGTGTACCCCTTGTAGCTGTTGCCGCTGAAACGGCGAACCTGCCTCCTACAGTCTTCCCAGTCCTCGTAGACTCCAGGAACCCTGCCGTGGTAGACGACATAGTACGTCATCTATGCAAACACACAACAAAGAAATGTAAGTTGTTAGTACATCCATAGAGAGAGATATAACATATAGGTGTGCAAAAGAACAAACATAAAAAATACTTATGTAATTTATGACTAACATTTGCAGGACACAAAAGTTTCTGAGTAAAGTCTACTTCGGCGGGAAGGGACGGATGCCCTCGAGCGTGTTGAATGTTCTCTCGTCACGTCCATCTTCTAATCGGCCTTCTATCTCGGAATTAGAAAGTGCGGAGGCATAGTTGAACAAGCCACCATTCATGATGACATCCCTCCGAGTATTGTGCAAATGGTCCGCTGGATGGCACGGAAGTCGCCTCTCACGTTTTCATCGGTGGTGTCCGCCATGTTCACGAACTTCCTCTGCAGAGCGAGATGGCAACAAGAGATCGTTCCGAGACCTTACAACCGCCCTCATCCGTAGGATGGCAAACCATGCCTCCATCCCATTGTCATCCACCGATTGCTTTAGGCAGGGGAACTTGGTTATGTGGTTGCACACATGGCAACCCTTAACTTTCTTCTCATGCTTGAGTTTGTTGACGCCAACCTCAGCTATGAAGCTGCTGAGGGCTTTATCAAGTGTAGACTTAAGGTCGGTGAAGTCTTTCTCCTTATCAAGCCCGGAGTCGAGATAAGTGACAAGGGAATGATACGGGTGAAAGAGGAGGAGGGTGCAATACTTGAATCTGCGCAAAATGGAAATAAACCATCATACTCAGCTATTAAGGAAATTCATGAAAGAATGTAATATAGGGTACTTTAGTAACCAAATACTTACTCGCGGAAATATGGTATGACAAAGCAATTCTTATCCTTGTTTAACACCAAGAAATTCTTGATATAGTTGGCGAGAAACGCATGTTCGGTCTGGGCGATAGCTGGAGTCATGTAGTAGGGGTCCATGATAGCGATGTGCGTTGTGTTCTCCATGGCGATATCGTGCGCCATGCTGAGCGATATGAGGCGGACCAAGCTTCGGTCTAGCTGTTGCATGTGCAAGAGCCTGAAGATGTCTTCGTACCGAATGAATATCAAGTCCGCAGGGTATGTGTTGACAAAGCCAAAGCCAGTGGGCACCTTGGCGATCAAAATCGGGTACGAGGGATTTCTATCTTGAAGAAGTAGCTTCTCCTTCGTTAGAATAGCGTCATGCACGCTCCTCATATCCGGCGTCAACAAGTTGACATAGTGTGCCGGCAGCATCGGCTCGCCTAAGTGATGCAACTTCCTCCACGGGGTCGGCAACTTGTCATTAACCACTATCTTGCTTGCCGCAACATCTCCCGACTTCTTCCGCTTCCTGCCCTTCTTCTTACTGCAACTGGCCGGAGCGGCGTTTTGTTTCATACCTTCCGTGGTCGCACCAAGGAGTGTCCTCGGGGTAAGCCCAACTCGGGGCGGAGCGGTGAAGGCGGTAGTGTCGTCCTGCTCAGGCGTTTCTTGTGAAAGGAACAACTTCTTCTTTAGGATATGATCGGCGGGTAGGATATGATCGGCGGGTGGCTTGTAAGGAGAAACCGCGTCGGCGTCGAGCTCGGCGATGAACGTATCAATGGGAGCTTGATCGATGTCCAACGCCTTGTCGTGCTGACTCTCGTGCTGACTATCGGGCTGACTATCGGGCTCAAAATGATCATAAGCCGGTGGAGGACTGGCCCTGCCTTTGCCTGCCGTCAAAGCAGTCGTTGGAGCTGGGACCTTGGCTTGGCTCGGGGCATCCGTTGCATCCTGAGGAGTGACCATGCCATAGCTTGCCTCCGAACCTGAGGCGGTGTTCAGCCGAATAAGGGCTTTCGGCCATAGAAGGATGTGATTCTTGAGGTCCCCGAGAGTGAGCGGGGTTTCCGTTTCCGGGGGTTGATAAGGAGGATGGAGGTCTTGGCATCCCGGTAACGACCGGTTCACGCGAACCCGGCTCACGCTATCATCCATCCCGACGCGAGTGGAAAATCCGCCGTGTTGGCAGGATGACACTGCCGCTCGCTACAGCCTTCAACTTGTTGTCCACATTCAGTAGCAAGGTGCAAGGAGTCGCGTTCGACTGTGAAAACATGTGTAGGTCAGAGAGGGGCGACGACAAAGTAACTAATTTGAGAGACAAAATTAATTACCGTGAGGGCGTCGAGCTCGGCTCGCGTTGAAGGACCGAGGCCAGGCGTGCAGGTGACTGAGGGGCTAGTACTGGGCCCCCCAGGTCCGGCGAATCCTCTCTAGCACCGACATTGCCGGCGGGTGGAGTCACCAAGTTGGGTGTGCATTGAGCGTGTCTAGTTGGAGGCCGGTTGTCCGAGTTGCTGGCGCCTAGGCTGATAACCGGCATCGGTCCCTTACCGCCGGCGTCGAAGTAATTCTTCATCGACAGCACAAGATCAGGGATGATTTCATTGACCCTGTTGGCCAGCGCGTCATCGACCTTGCTAGCAACCTCGGCAGTGACGCGTTGCTGAACCTCGGCGGTGACTCGTTGCTGAACCTCGGCACTGACGCGTTGCTCCATGATTGTTTCCAAGTCGGCCACCTTTTTCAGAAGAGCCTCGTGCTCCCGGTCCTTCTGCGCCTGTCGCGACTCCCTAGTGCTTGCGGGCACGTCCAAGCCATAGTCGGCAAGCTTGCGACCTCCTCCGGCGCCGGGGACACGGTGGGGCTTGTCCAAAAGTGGCCGCGCCTTCACGGTGTTCAGACCCCTGATAAAAGGCCTGTCCCACGGAACTTTGCCCGTCGACGTCTGGGACGAGGAGCCAGCTGATTCGGCGGCTGCTTGTTCCATCAACTGCCAGAAGTAACATGAACAATTTTAGAATGTAATGGACTTGGTGAGTGATACGTCTCCGACGTATCGATAATTTCTTATGTTCCATGCTACATTATTGATGTTATCTACATGTTTTATGCACACTTTATATCATATTCGTGCATTTTCTGGAACTAACCTATTAACAAGATGCCGAAGTGCCGATTGCTTGTTTTCTGCTGTTTTTGGTTTCAGAAATCCTAGTAACGAAATATTCTCGGAATTGGACGAAATCAACGCCCAGGGTCCTATTTTGCCACGAAGCTTCCAGAAGACCGAAGAGTCAACGAAGTGGGGCCACGGGGTGGCCAAACCCTAGGGCGGCGCGGCCCCACCCCTGGTCGCGCCGGCCTATGGTCTGGGCCCCCCGTGCCGCCTCTTGACTTGCCCTTCCGCTTACTTAAAGCCTCCGTGACGAAACCCCCAGTACCGAGAGCCACGATACGGAAAACCTTACTGAGACGCCGCCGCCGCCGATCCCATCTCGGGGGATCCAGGAGATCGCCTCCGGCACCCTGCCGGAGAGGGGAATCATCTCCCGGAGGACTCTACGCCGCCATGGTCGCCTCCGGAGTGATGTGTGAGTAGTCTACCCCTGGACTATGGGTCCATAGCTGTAGCTAGATGGTTGTCTTCTCCCCATTGTGCTATCATTGTCGGATCTTGTGAGCTGCCTAACATGATCAAGATCATCTATCCGTAATTCTATATGTTGCGTTTGTTGGGATCCGATGAATAGAGAATACTTGTTATGTTGATTATCAAAGTTATATCTACGTGTTGTTTATGATCTTGCATGCTTTCCGTTACTAGTAAATGCTCCGGCCAAGTAGATGCTTGTAACTCCAAGAGGGAGTATTTATGCTCGATAGTGGGTTCATGCCCGCATTGACACCAGGACAGATGACGAGAAAGTTCTAAGGTTGTGTTGTGTTGTTGCCACTAGGGATAAAACATTGATGCTATGTCTAAGGATGTAGTTGTTGATTACATTACGCACCATACTTAATGCAATTGTCTGTTGTTAGCAACTTAATACTGGAAGGGGTTCGGATGATAACCTGAAGGTGGACTTTTTAGGCATAGATGCAGTTGGATGGCGGTTTATGTACTTTGTCGTAATGCCCAATTAAATCTCACTATACTCATCATGATATGTATGTGCATGGTCATGCTCTCTTTATTTGTCAATTGCCCAACTGTAATTTGTTCACCCAACATGCTGCTTGTTTTATGGGAGAGACACCTCTAGTGAACTGTGGACCCCGGTCCAATTCTCTTTACTGAAATACAATCTACTGCAATACTTGTTCTACTGTTTTCTGCAAACAATCATCTTCCACACAATACGGTTAATCCTTTGTTACAGCAAGCCGGTGAGATTGACAACCTCAGCTGTTTCGTTGGGGCAAAGTACTTTGGTTGTGTTGTGCAGGTTCCACGTTGGCGCCGGAATCCCTGGTGTTGCGCCGCACTACATCCCGCTGCCATCAACCTTCAACGTGCTTCTTGGCTCCTCCTGGTTCGATAAACCTTGGTTTCTTTCTGAGGGAAAACTTGCTGCTGTGCGCATCATACCTTCCTCTTGGGGTTCCCAATGAACGTGTGAGTTACACGCCATCAAGCACTTTTTCTGGCGCCGTTGCCGGGGAGATCAAGACACGCTGCAAGGGGAGTCTCCACTTCTCAATCTCTTTACTTTGTTTTTGTCTTGCTTAGTTTTATTTACTACTTTGTTTGCTGCACTAAATCAAAATACAAAAAAATTAGTTGTTAGTTTTACTTTATTTGCTATCTTGTTTGCTATATCAAAAACACAAAAAAAATTAGTTTACTTGCATTTACTTTATCTAGTTTGCTTTATTTACTGTTGCTAAAATGGCCAACGCTGAAAATACTAAGTTGTGTGACTTCACAACCACAAATAATAATGATTTCTTATGCACACCTATTGCTCCACCTGCTACTACAGCAGAATTCTTTGAAATTAAACCCGCTTTACTTGAATCTTGTTATGCGAGAGCAATTTTCTCGGTGTTAGTTCTGATGATGCTGCTACCCATCTTAATAATTTTGTTGAATTATGTGAAATGCAAAAGTATAAGGATGTAGATGGTGACATTATAAAATTAAAATTGTTCCCTTTCTCATTAAGAGGAAGAGCTAAAGATTGGTTGCTATCTCTGCCTAAGAATAGTATTGATTCATGGACTAAATGCAAGGATGCTTTTATTGGTAGATATTATCCCCCTGCTAAAATTATATCTTTGAGGAGTAGCATAATGAATTTTAAACAATTAGATACTGAACATGTTGCTCAAGCTTGGGAAAGAATGAAATCTCTGGTTAAAAATTGCCCAACCCATGGATCGACTACTTGGATGATCATCCAAACCTTCTATGCAGGACTAAATTTTTCTTCACGGAATTTATTGGATTCAGCTGCTGGAGGTACCTTTATGTCCATCACTCTTGGTGAAGCAACAAAGCTTCTTGATAATATGATGATCAACTACTCTGAATGGCACACGGAAAGAGCTCCACAAGGTAAGAAGGTAAATTCTGTCGAAGAAACCTCTTCCTTGAGTGATAAGATTGATGCTATTATGTCTATGCTTGTGAATGGTAGGCCTAATGTTAATTCTAATAATGTTCCGTTAGCGTCATTAGTTGCTCAAAAAGAATATGTTGATGTGAATTTCATTAAAAATAACAATCACAATGATTCTAGGCCATACCCTGCTAATGGTAACTCTTATGGTAGATATGCTTCACCAAATGAAGAAAAGATGCTAGAAATTGAAAGATCCACCAAAAGCTTTATGCAATCACAATATGAGCAAAATAAATTGTTTACTAAAACTATGAATGAGCAATCTACCTTGTTAAAGAATATAGGGAATCAACTTGAAAATCTGAATAGGGAGATCTCGGGGTTGCAAACTAAACTTGCTAATGCTGAAACCCGAATCTCATACATGTCTGCATCACAATCTTCTTTAATTAATAGAATGGCTGCTAAACCTGAGGATTTAGATGACAAAATTACTACTACAGCAAATGCCATTCAAGTTAGAATTAATGAGAATATAAGATTAATGGCTGAACTGCGCGCTAGGTGGGATAAAGAAGAAAATGAAAAACTAGCTAAAGAGAAGAATGTAGCTAAAGTTTGGACTATTACCACCACTAGTAATGTTAATGCTACACATGTTACTGCACCTCCTACTAATACTAATAAAAGAATTGGTGTTAGCAATGTTTCCACTTCTAATGCAAAGCGCGAGACTGCTTGAAACTGCTAAAGCTGTTGAAACCGCTCGTGATAAAGTCTGCTGAAATTTTTTCCAACATTGGGGATGATGATCCCATTGCTTTAGATTATAATGGTTTGAATTTTGATGATTGCCACATCTCTGAAGTTATAAAGTTCTTGCAAAAACTTGCTAAAAGTCCCAATGCTAGTGCTATAAATTTGGCTTTCACACATCATATTACAAATGCTCTCATAAAAGCTAGAGAAGAGAAATTAGAGCGCGAAGCCTCTATTCCTAAAAAGCTAGAGGATGGTTGGGAGCCCATCATTAAGATGAAGGTTAAAGATTTTGATTGTAATGCTTTATGTGATCTTGGTGCAAGTATTTCCGTTATGCCTAAGAAAATTTATAATATGCTTGACTTGCCACCATTGAAAAATTGTTATTTGGATGTTAATCTTGCTGATCATTCTACAAAGAAACCTTTGGGTAAAGTTGATAATGTTCGTATTACCGTTAACAATAACCTTGTTCCCGTTGATTTTGTTGTCTTGGATATTGAATGCAATGCATCTTGTCCCATTATATTGGGAAGACCTTTTCTTC
This sequence comes from Lolium rigidum, assembly GCF_022539505.1. Taxonomy (NCBI): domain Eukaryota; kingdom Viridiplantae; phylum Streptophyta; class Magnoliopsida; order Poales; family Poaceae; genus Lolium; species Lolium rigidum. Next base: position 217,068,015 of record NC_061511.1, on the reverse strand, counting down.
GAACTGTTGGTGCTATTATTGATATGAAGGAAGGTAATATAAAATATCAATTTCCTCTCAAGAAAGGTATGGAACACTTCCCTAGAAAGAGAATGAAGTTACCTTTTGATTCTATTATTAGAACAAATTATGATGTTGACACTTCGTCTCTCGATAATACTTGATATACACTTTCTGCGCCTAGCTGAAAGGCGTTAAAGAAAAGCGCTTATGGGAGACAACCCATGTTTTTACCTACAGTACTTTCTTTTTATTTTGTGTCTTCGAAGTTGTTTACTACTGTAGCAACCTCTCCTTATCTTAGTTTTGTGTTTTGTTGTGCCAAGTTAAGCCGTTGATAGAAAAGTAAGTACTAGATTTGGATTACTGCGCAGTTCCAGATTTCTTTTCTGTCACGAATCTGGGTCCACCTCCCTGTAGGTATCTCAGAAAATTAAGCCAATTTACGTGCATGATCCTCAGATATGTACGCAACTTTCATTCAATTTGAGCATTTTCATTTGAGCAAGTCTGGTGCCATTTTAAAATTCGTCAATACGAACTGTTCTGTTTTGACAGATTCTGCCTTTTATTTCGCATTGTCTCTTTTGCTATGTTGGATGAATTTCTTTGATCCACTAATGTCCAGTAGCATTATGCAATGTCCAGAAGTGTTAAGAATGATTGTGTCACCTCTGAATATGTCAATTTATATTGTGCACTAACCCTCTAATGAGTTGTTTCGAGTTTGGTGTGGAGGAAGTTTTCAAGGATCAAGAGAGGAGTATGATGCAACATGATCAAGGAGAGTGAAAGCTCTAAGCTTGGGGATGCCCCGGTGGTTCACCCCAGCATATATCAAGAAGACTCAAGCGTCTAAGCTTGGGGATGCCCAAGGCATCCCCTTCTTCATCGACAACATTATCAGGTTCCTCCCCTGAAACTATATTTTTATTCCATCACATCTTATGTGCTTTTTCTTGGAGTGTCGGTTTGTTTTTGTTTTTGTTTTATTTGAATAAAATGGATCGTAGCATTCACTTTATGGGAGAGAGACACGCTCCGCTGTAGCATATGGACAAGTATGTCCTTGGTTTCTACTCATAGTATTCATGGCGAAGTTTCTCCCTCGTTAAATTGTTATATGGTTGGAATTGGAAAATGATACATGTAGTAATTGCTATAAATGTCTTGGGTAATGTGATACTTGGCAATTGTTGTGCTCATGATTAAGCTCTTGCATCATATGCTTTGCACCCATTAATGAAGAAATACATAGAGCATGCTAAAATTTGGTTTGCATGTTTGGTCTCTCTAAGGTCTAGATAATTTCTAGTATTGAGTTTGAACAACAAGGAAGACGGTGTAGAGTCTTATAATGTTTTCAATATGTCTTTTATGTGAGTTTTGCTGCACCGGTTCATCCTTGTGTTTGTTTCAAATAAGCCTTGCTAGCCTAAACCTTGTATCGAGAGGGAATACTTCTCATGCATCCAAAATACTTGAGCCAACCACTATGCCATTTGTGTCCACCATACCTACCTACTACATGGTATTTTCCGCCATTCCAAAGTAAATTGGTTGAGTGCTACCTTTAAAATTCCATCATTCACCTCTGCAATATATAGCTCATGGGACAAATAGCTTAAAAACTAATGTGGTATTGAATATGTAATTATGCACTTTATCTCTTATTAAGTTGCTTGTTGTGCGATAACCATGTTTCTGGGGACGCCATCAACTATTCTTTGTTGAATATCATGTGAGTTGCTATGCATGTCCGTCTTGTTTGAAGTAAGAGCGATCTACCACCTTATGGTTAAGCATGCATATTGTTAGAGAAGAACATTGGGCCGCTAACTAAAGCCATGATCCATGGTGGAAGTTTCAGTTTTGGACATATATCCTCAAATCTCAAATGAGAAAATTATTAATTGTTGTTACATGCTTATGCATAAAAGAGGAGTCCATTATCTGTTGTCTATGTTGTCCCGGTATGGATGTCTAAGTTGAGAATAATCAATAGCGAGAAATCCAATGCGAGCTTTTCTCCTTAGACCTTTGTACAGGCGGCATAGAGGTACCCCTTTGTGACACTTGGTCAAAACATGTGCATTGTGATGATCCGGTAGTCCAAGCTAATTAGGACAAGGTGCGGGCACTATTAGTATACTATGCATGAGGCTTGCAACTTGTAAGATATAATTTACATGATACATATGCTTTACTACTACCGTTGACAAAATTGTTTCATGTTTTCAAAATCAAAGCTCTAGCACAAATATAGCAATCGATGCTTTTCCTCTATGGAGGACCATTCTTTTACTTTCAATGTTGAGTCAGTTCACCTATTTCTCTCCACCTCAAGAAGCAAACACTTGTGTGAACTGTGCATTGATTCCTACATACTTGCTTATTGCACTTATTATATTACTCTATGTTGACAATATCCATGAGATATACATGTTACAAGTTGAAAGCAACCGCTGAAACTTAATCTTCTTTTGTGTTGCTTCAATGCTTTTACTTTGAATTATTGCTTTATGAGTTAACTCTTATGCAAGACTTATTGATGCTTGTCTTGAAGTGCTATTCATGAAAAGTCTTTGCTTTATGATTCACTTGTTTACTCATGTCATATACATTGTTTTGATCGCTGCATTCACTACATATGTTTTACAAATAGTATGATCAAGATTATGATGGCATGTCACTCCAGAAATTATCTGTTTTATCGTTTTACCTGCTCGGGACGAGCAGAACTAAGCTTGGGGATGCTGATACGTCTCCGACGTATCGATAATTTCTTATGTTCCATGCTACATTATTGATGTTATCTACATGTTTTATGCACACTTTATATCATATTCGTGCATTTTCTGGAACTAACCTATTAACAAGATGCCGAAGTGCCGATTCTGTCGTTTTCTGCTGTTTTTGGTTTCGGAAATCCTAGTAACGAAATATTCTCGGAATTGGACGAAATCAACGCCCAGGGTCCTATTTTGCCACGAAGCTTCCAGAAGACCGAAGAGTCAACGAAGTGGGGCCACGGGGTGGCCAAACCCTAGGGCGGCGCGGCCCCACCCCTGGCCGCGCCGACCTATGGTCTGGGCCCCCCGTGCCGCCTCTTGACTTGCCCTTCCGCCTACTTAAAGCCTCCGTGACGAAACCCCCAGTACCGAGAGCCACGATACGGAAAACCTTACTGAGACGCCGCCGCCGCCGATCCCATCTCGGGGGATCCAGGAGATCGCCTCCGGCACCCTGCCGGAGAGGGGAATCATCTCCCGGAGGACTCTACGCCGCCATGGTCACCTCCGGAGTGATGTGTGAGTAGTCTACCCCTGGACTATGGGTCCGTAGCTGTAGCTAGATGGTTGTCTTCTCCCCATTGTGCTATCATTGTCGGATCTTGTGAGCTGCCTAACATGATCAAGATCATCTATCTGTAATTCTATATGTTGCGTTTGTTGGGATCCGATGAATAGAGAATACTTGTTATGTTGATTATCAAAGTTATATCTACGTGTTGTTTATGATCTTGCATGCTTTCCGTTACTAGTAGATGCTCCGGCCAAGTAGATGCTTGTAACTCCAAGAGGGAGTATTTATGCTCGATAGTGGGTTCATGCTCGCATTGACACCGGGACGAGTGACGAAAAGTTCTAAGGTTGTGTTGTGCTGTTGCCACTAGGGATAAAACATTGATGCTATGTCTAAGGATGTAGTTGTTGATTACATTACGCACCATACTTAATGCAATTGTCCGTTGTTAGCAACTTAATACCGGAAGGGGTTCGGATGATAACCTCGAAGGTGGACTTTTTAGGCATAGATGCAGTTGGATGGCGGTCTATGTACTTTGTCGTAATGCCCAATTAAATCTCACTATACTCATCATGATATGTATGTGCATGGTCATGCTCTCTTTATTTGTCAATTGCCCAACCGTAATTTGTTCACCCAACATGCTGCTTGTCTTATGGGAGAGACACCTCTAGTGAACTGTGGACCCCGGTCCAATTCTCTTTACTCGAAATACAATCTACTGCAATACTTGTTCTACTCGTTTTCTCGCAAACAATCATCTTCCACACAATACGGTTAATCCTTTGTTACAGCAAGCCGGTGAGATTGACAACCTCACTCGTTTCGTTGGGGCAAAGTACTTTGGTTGTGTTGTGCAGGTTCCACGTTGGCGCCGGAATCCCTGGTGTTGCGCCGCACTACATCCCGCCGCCATCAACCTTCAACGTGCTTCTTGGCTCCTCCTGGTTCGATAAACCTTGGTTTCTTTCTGAGGGAAAACTTGCTGCTGTGCGCATCATACCTTCCTCTTGGGGTTCCCAACGAACGTGTGAGTTACACGCCATCAGTGAGCAGTATCAAACTAATAAGCTGGTAAATTGCTTACCACTGCTTTCTCTAGTGCCATCACCTTCGCGTCGGCGACCAACTCAACTCCCACCACCACATCAGGTTTCGTGACACGTTTCCCAGCCAATTCTCTATGGTATCGGGACCTGAGATATGCCCCGAAGAGTGGGTCTTTGTACTTGGCAAAGGGGGCTCGAGGCCAGCATTTATGTAGGCCTGGTCCTCCTTGTCCCATACCGGCTGCTTGCCTTCGAAGCCACGGCAACCGAGATTGTGGTGACCGATGTTCTTATCCGCCAGCTCCTTCCCCCAGGTCGATTGTTCTTTGGTGTACTCGAGCTCCTCGTTTTCCAAGAATTTATTATACTGCTCCAGCGTCATCCGCGGGAAGTGGCGCTGGATCTCTTCCCAAGTCTCATTGTCACCAAGCATCCCCCTCGGCATGGTTTTATAACCGCCGAGGTTCTTGGAGAACTTAGAGAGGGCTCGTCTGTTCACGATGTTATCCTTGGTATCCTCGTTCCTGTATTCCACAGGGAACTCATACGGTGCGTGCAGCCGCGCAAGGAGTTGGGCCTGCAGATGCTGCTTCTTCTTGGTTCGGAGTTTCATCTCGTTGACGTCGACGACGTCCCGAAGGATTGCTCCCAGTTGGAGGCCGTACCCCTTCGCCACGTGCTTGGGCTCAGTAGGAAGACCGGTCTTGGCGTCCACCGCGGTGATTATGTCGCGAGTGGTGCCGACCCTGTTTGGGCGCCGCTGCTTCCGTTTCCTCTTGGCCTCGGTAGTAGTATCCGAGCTACCCCCGGCAATGCCACTGTCAGTGGTCTCGTCGGCAGCGGCCCTCTCATCCTCACCATCGCTGTCCATCTCATCACCCCCCTCCTTCGAGGACCCATCATCGCTGCCTGGAATTTCCTCCAGCTGATCCGAGACCATGAGCCTGTAGTGCTCATCCAACTTCCGCTGAGAAGACCCGTCAACGTCTTCGTTGGGGTCCGCGAAGACGACATCGCTAGCTAGAGAACAATAGCATCAAAAGTATAGTAAGTACTACCGTAAGTGTTTGAGCCGGAGAAATATCTCTACCGCCTTGAAAAGCCGCAACTTCAATTGGAGTTATACCAAACTCGTAAGAGTAGAGGAAAGTATTGACTCGACAGTTACTCATCATTAATATAAATATCAAGTGGAGTTTTAAAGAATCTCTATGTCAATTGGATTCAAAATTTAAGACATTTCAACCAGATAACTAAATGGAATTCACATAGAGTCTAATAAATATTATGTTAATTTCTGTAGCAAATAACAAAAAACTTAGAACTTATGTTTATTCAATTGCATGTTTTTCTAAAGTAAAACATATGTCCGTTTTGCCAGCCAACTTCGATAGATCAGGTTTTTAACTACTGGTGCCTATGGTAACAAATCTGCATGCAAGCATAGAGCAGTGCAGAAATGATCTCTCGAAGAAATAAGCATAGAGCAGAGCATACACAAGACAAGCCACTATTTAAGACAATGTACAGTAATGACAAGCATTGTTTGGTACAGTGATGACAAGCCACTATTTTGCATGCACTCACACATTTATTTAAGACAATGTATTGACCTATTTTTAATTTGACAAAACCAAAGAACCTAGCTATACTAAATTCATTAGTGCACTCGCCAATCTAGAAGCAAGACAATGCCATGCGAAAATTCGGCATGACCTTTGCTAAAAATGGTCATGCCGGAGTGCCCGAAATTCGCCGGAACGGAAGTTAATCGACATTCCGGCGAAACATGGACACTCAATGTGTACCTGCAGAGAGATTTCACAGACATAGAGATGCATAGGATACACTCAGCTCATTTCACAAGCATTTATATGCCATTTCGGAGCATATGCAAACAGGTCCAGTTCACAGCATTTGCAAACAGCTCATGCCATTTCACAGAGATATCCAAATAGCATATGCACCCAGCTTATTTCACAGACTATGCCATTTCACATTCATCCTCATTCTAATTACCTTGAGCTTCGGAGGAGTGAGCGGTGAAGACGAGGTCGAAGAGGCGGGTAGCTTGTCCCTGCGGCGGTTCCCGCAATTCGTAAAATTCAACACTTAGTCTCCACATATTCTTATTACCTGGTTGTAGTCATGATTAGTTTGTGCCAAAAGCTAAAGCGTAATTTAAGCAATGCCCAGATCTCAACATCAAAAACTTTGGAGTAGATATATTAGCTCACAGGGAAAGAGTATTAAACTAAAAATTCATCCCGTTTCACTGTTGAAAGAGAGGCTCAGGTCTACCACCATCAAAAGGCAATGACAGAGTTTGGACCATCCAAACACAAAATACATGTTGTTTAAACTTGCTGCATTTTAAATAGGGCTATATCGTTTTTCTTTGGGTACCATATACTACCAATATATATGATTATCACCATATATCAATATACACAGCTTTATAGTAAGCACTAGACTGGAGGGTATTTGCAAATGTAGTAAGTAAGTGGAATGAAATAAAAAAACACTATATAAGTCAATAACAATCCAAACTCGACCAGACACTATAAAGATTATGTTACAACTATGAGAACAGGAAATTCCATTGACAAATACTTCCTATGTATGGTGGGCCACATATAAACTTCACTTATACTTTGCAAATTAACACAAACACCAATTCCATGAACACAAATTCAGCTAGCATCTTGCTGTTGCTATTGCTAACCAAACCAACAGAATCCTGCTAGGATCTGATGAACTAGGATAGGTAAAACAGGGAATTTAGAGGAATGAGGGAGGGGAGAGGGGCCTCACCTGCGGCGACGACGATGGCGGCAGGCGGCGGTCGGGGTCCTCGGGGTTGAGCGCCTGCTGGTGGCGGACGAACTGGTGGCACGGCGGCAGCAGTCTGGGGGAGGCGGCAGCATCACGGCGAGGTGAGGAATGAGCAAGGGAGAGGAACGGCAAGGGAGAGAGGGAGGCAGGGGAGAGGGGCGCACCTGCGGTGGAGGGCGACGGCAGCGACGGCAGCAGGTGGCGGATCGACGGCGGCAGGGGGCAGCGACGGTGGTGGATCGACGGCGGCAGGGGCAGCGACGGTCTGGGGGAGGCGGCGATGGTGAGGAAGGAGGAGAGGGGAACGACGACAAGGGAGAGAGGGAGGCAGGGGAGAGGGGCGCAACTGCGGTGAAGGGATCGACGGCGGCGGGGGCGGCGACGGTGGTGGATCGACGAAGGCGGCTGGGGAGCGACGGCGGCGGTGGGGGATTTTTTTCGTCGATTTGGGCATGGAGGGGGAGCGACGCGCACACGACTAAGTCATGGAACTACTACCCCCGGCGTTTTGGCGTAAACGTCGGCGGTAACCTCGCACTCACTAACATGTGGGCCATAGTTAGTTTCCACCGGCGGAAAGGGCCTAATAATTCGCCGGGGGTATTTTTTTTTCCTTCCCAGCTGGCGAGACGCCTTTAGTTGTATAAACATGTTAATTAATCAAAACCGAGTCCTTAACACAGTGGTGCCACTCTCGATGTTATGCTGAAGCACCCAGGGTTCGAATCCCTGTGGATGCAAAAAGGCCAACCTTTTTTTCCCTTCCCTTTTCTAGCTAAGACTTAATTCTTAAATTGTAAAGTCCTTTTGGCGACATCCGATAAAAAATCAATGAAGGATAAATTGCAAGACATAAATTTATGATTTTAATTCTTGAATGGCTTCAAAGTCCTTTCGGCGATATCCGATGAAAAACCAAGACATAAATTTAGGATACACTTGAGAAGGACAAATGGTTGTTCGAGAGATAATTATTATAAATACACAAATGACTTCAAAGTCTATTCCGCTTGGTCCTTGTGACCCCACCGGTATCATCGCGACTCCTTGTGTATGGAGGAACACTTGACCTAGGTAGCGTTGTCCTTTTTCTTCTTAGTGTGTAGGTTCTATCGTCTTCATCGGGTTCTTCCATCATTGGGTCTCCAACGAGGCCGTCGAAGTCTTGCTCATCGGCAACTCCATCCATTCCGACGAGGGCCCTTTTTCCACTCCTTACGACAACACGGCTGGGCCTTGACGGGTCAGTTATGAAGAAGCATTGCTCGACGTGCTTAGCCAATACCCAAGGCTCATTTTGCGCGGTGGGGTTCTTGGTCTTGGATTTGGGGGCAGTCGCATGGTGGTGACATACGCATCTTCTTTTGTGACGTCCGTAGCCCATCTGACACGAAACATCGGTAGCTTCTCCCCGACGTAGTCGAGCTCCCATATTTCCTCGATCCTTCCATAGTACCTTTTCTTCTCTTCACCCGTGTACGATTCCATCGTCACACCCGAGTTCTGATAGTCGCTTTTTTTGTCTCTCTCCTCTGTGGAGAATGTGTAACCGTTGATGTCGTATTTCCGATAAGTCATGAGGTTGGGGGCGGGCCCATAAGACAAGGCCAATATCATTTTGTCGACGTCGCTTGCCATTGGTGGGGGATTGGCATCAATCTGGTCTTTGAACCAGCTCGCGAAAGAGGAGTTGTGCGCTCTAAATACCTCTTGTTCCGTCATCGGCTTGTCGGCCCTGCTCTTGATCATGTTTATGTGCTGATCCACCCAAGGCTCTACCTCGTTCATGTGCTCGTAGTGCTACTAAGTGGGCCCTGTTAAAGTCCGTTCTCCTATCATCTTGATCGGCGTCGAGTTCCCTCCTCGCCGCCGTTGTGGCCTACTCCCTCGAATCTGCCGAGGTGCTTGTTGGCGGGCAATCCAACCGGACGTGGGTCATCCTCGTTTAAATAATTCTTGCAGAAAGAGATGCACTCCTCGGTGAGAAAGCCCCGGACGATGCTTCCATCCGGATGTGCCCTGTTACGAACGTATCCTTTGATGAAGCCGTTCATTCTTTCTAACGCCATCATGTTGTGAAGGAACGCGGGCCCGAGATCCTCGATATCGTCCACTATATGCACCAGCAGATGGACCATGATGTCAAAGAATGCGGGCGGGAAGTACATCTCCATCTCGCATAGGATGGTGATGATCTCTTCCTACAACCTCCGAGTTTCTTGACTTTTATCGACTTTCGAGTGATGATGTCGAAGACGTTACACAGGTCAGTCAGCGTTGCACGAACGTGCGGTTCCATTATCCCTCGGATAGCAACCGGAAGTATGTGCGTCATCACGACATGACAGTCATGAGACTTCATCCCGCTGAAGATTTTTTTCATCGGGTCCAACCATCTGCGTATCAGCCCCGCGTAGCCTAGGGGAAATTTGACTTCTAGTAGGCACTTGAAGAATTGTTCGAGCTCATCGGGATTTAGAGTGAAGCAGGAGGGGCGAGGAGTTTCGCGCTGCTTTGCCACCCTTTTTCGTTTGCGACCATCCGTCTCCTCCTCCTCGGTTTCCTGGTCAACCTGGGCAAAATGAAGCTCTTTTCTGATATCAAGGGCCATCAGGTCGTGTCTTGCTTTCGACCCGTCTTTGGTCCTCTCCGGCATGTTGAGCATAGTGCCAAGCAAGCTCTCGCACACGTTCTTCGTGATATGCATGACATCAAGGCTATGAGGCGTACCGAGGATCTTCCAGCACGGCAAGTCCCAAAACACGGACCTCCTTTTCCATACCCCCAAGAGCGGCCCGGGTTCCTTTTTCTTTCTCTTGTCTCCTTTCTTCCGCTTCTGGATCTTTATCTTACCCGCCGGAGGGCAGTCTTTCCAGCTTTTCAACAGAGTATCTATCTCTTCGCCGCTTCGCCTAGGTGGAGGTCCCTCGACCTCATCCTTCCCATTGAACAGGTCCGTACGCTTCCTCCACGGGTCATTCTTGGGAAGCCACATTCGATGCCTCATGTAGACGGCTTTTGAAGACCCGGGATCCTTACCC
>NC_061511.1:216431111-216452532 GCF_022539505.1 Lolium rigidum | reverse complement strand
GAGAGGTTGCTACAGTAGTAAACAACTTCCAAGACACAAAATAAAAACAAAGTACTGTAGGTAAAAACATGGGTTGTCTCCCATAAGCGCTTTTCTTTAACGCCTTTCAGCTAGGCGCGAAAGTGTGCATCAAGTATTATCAAGAGACGAAGTGTCAACATCATAATTTGTTCTCATAATAGAATCAAAAGGTAACTTCATTCTCTTTCTAGGGAAGTGTTCCATACCTTTCTTGAGAGGAAATTGATATTTTATATTACCTTCCTTCATATCAATGATAGCACCAACAGTTCGAAGAAAAGGTCTTCCCAATATAATGGGACAAGATGCATTGCATTCAATATCCAAGACAATAAAATCAACGGGGACAAGGTTGTTGTTAACGGTAATACGAACATTATCAACTTTACCCAAAGGTTTCTTTGTAGAATGATCAGCAAGATTAACATCCAAATAACAATTTTTCAGCGGTGGCAAGTCAAGCATATTATAAATTTTCTTAGGCATAACAGAAATACTTGCACCAAGATCACATAAAGTATTACAATCAAAATCTTTAACCTTCATCTTAATGATGGGCTCCCAACCATCCTCTAGCTTTTTAGGAATAGAGGCTTCGCGCTCTAGTTTCTCTTCTCTAGCTTTTATGAGAGCATTTGTAATATGATGCGTGAAAGCCAAATTTATAGCACTAGCATTAGGACTTTTAGCAAGTTTTTGCAAGAACTTTATAACTTCAGAGATGTGGCAATCATCAAAATTCAAACCATTATAATCTAAAGCAATGGGATCATCATCCCCAATGTTGGAAAAAATTTCAGCAGCTTTATCACAATGGTTCATGCAGTTTTAGCGAGTTTCGAGCAGTTTCTCACGCTTTGCATTAGAAGTGGAAACATTGCTAACACCAATTCTTTTATTAGTATTAGTAGAAGGTGTAGCAACATGTGTAGCATTAGCATTACTAGTGGTGGTAATAGTCCAAACTTTAGCTACATTCTTCTCTTTAGCTAGTTTTTCATTTTCTTCTCTATCCCACCTAGCACGCAGCTTCAGCCATTAATCTTATATTCTCATTAATTCTAACTTGAATGGCATTTGCTGTAGTAACAATTTTATTATGATGATTCTCATTAGGCAAAACTTTTGATTTCAAAAGATCAACATCAGCTAGACAAGACTATCGACTTTAGAAGCAAGTATATCAATTTTCCCAAGCTTTTCTTCAACAGATTTGTTAAAAGCAGTTTGTGTACTAATAAATTCTTTAAGCATGGCTTCAAGTCCAGGGGGTGTGTTCCTATTATTATTGTAAGAATTCCCATAAGAATTACCATAGCCGTTGCCATTATTATAAGGATATGGCCTACAGTTGTTACTAGAATTGTTCCGGTAAGCATTGTTGTTGAAATTATTATTTTTAATGAAGTTTACATCAACATGTTCTTCTTGTGCAACCAATAAAGCTAACGGAACATTATTAGGATCAATATTAGTCCTATCATTCACGAGCATAGACATAATAGCATCAATCTTATCACTCAAGGAAGAGGTTTCTTCGACAGAATTTACCTTCTTACCTTGTGGAGCTCTTTCCGTGTGCCATTCAGAGTAGTTGATCATCATATTATCAAGAAGCTTTGTTGCTTCACCAAGAGTGATGGACATAAAGGTACCTCCAGCAGCTGAATCCAATAAATTCCGTGAAGAAAAATTTAGTCCTGCATAGAAGGTTTGGATGATCATCCAAGTAGTCGATCCATGGGTTGGGTAATTTTTAACCGAGAGATTTCATTCTTTCCCAAGCTTGAGCAACATGTTCAGTATCTAATTGTTTAAAATTCATTATGCTACTCCTCAAAGATATAATTTTAGCAGGGGGATAATATCTACCAATAAAAGCATCCTTGCATTTAGTCCATGAATCAATACTATTCTTAGGCGAGAGATAGCAACCAATCTTTAGCTCTTCCTCTTAATGAGAAAGGGAACAATTTTAATTTTATAATGTCACCATCTACATCTTTATATTTTTGCATTTCACATAGTTCAACAAAATTATTAAGATGGGCAGCAACATCATCAGAACTAACACCAGAAAATTGCTCTCGCATAACAAGATTCAGTAAAGCAGGTTTAATTTCAAAGAATTCTGCTGTAGTAGCAGGTGGAGCAATAGGTGTGCATAAGAAATCATTATTATTTGTGGTTGTGAAGTCACACAACTTAGTATTTTCAGCGTTGGCCATTTTAGCAACAGTAAATAAAGCAAACTAGATAAAGTAAATGCAAGTAAACTAATTTTTTTTTGTGTTTTTGATATAGCAAACAAGATAGCAAACAAAGTAAAACTAGCAACTAATTTTTTTGTATTTTGATTTAGTGCAGCAAACAAAGTAGTAAATAAAACTAAGCAAGACAAAAACAAAGTAGAGAGATTGAGAAGTGGAGACTCCCCTTGCAGCGTGTCTTGATCTCCCCGGCAACGGCGCCAGAAAATATGCTTGATGGCGTGTAACTCACACGTTCGTTGGGAACCCCAAGAGGAAGGTATGATGCGCATAGCAGCAAGTTTTCCCTCAGAAAGAAACCAAGGTTTATCGAACCAGGAGGAGCCAAGAAGCACGTTGAAGGTTGATGGTGGCGGGATGTAGTGCGGCGCAACACCGGGGATTCCGGCGCCAACGTGGAACCTGCACAACACAACCAAAGTACTTTGCCCCAACGAAACAGATGAGGTTGTCAATCTCACCGGCTTGTCTGTAACAAAGGATTAACCGTATTGTGTGGAAGATGATTGTTTGCGAAAAACGAGTAGAACGATATTACAGTAGATTGTATTTCAGTAAAGAGAATTGGACCGGGGTCCACGGTTCACTAGAGGTGTCTCTCCCATAAGACAAACGAGCATGTTGGGTGAACAAATTACAGTTGGGCAATTGACAAATAAAGAGGGCATGACCATGCACATACATATCATGATGAGTATAGTGAGATTTAATTGGGCATTACGACAAAGTACATAGACCGCCATCCAACTGCATCTATGCCTAAAAAGTCCACCTTCGAGGTTATCATCCGAACCCCTCCAGTATTAAGTTGCAAAGCAACGAGACAATTGCATTAAGTATGGTGCGTAATGTAATCAACAACTACATCCTTAGACATAGCATCAATGTTTTATCCCTAGTGGCAACAAGCACAACACAACCTTAGAACTTTACGTCACTCGTCCCGTGTGTCAATGCGGGCATGAACCCACTATCGAGCATAAGTACTCCCTCTTGGAGTTACAAGCATCTACTTGGCCGAGCATCTACTAGTAACGGAGAGCATGCAAGATCATAAACAACACATAGATATAACTTTGATAATCAACATAACAAGTATTCTCTATTCATCGGATCCCAACAAACGCAACATATAGAATTACGGATAGATGATCTTGATCATGTTAGGCAGCTCACAAGATCCGACAATGATAGCACAATGGGGAGAAGACAACCATCTAGCTACTGCTATGGACCCATAGTCCAGGGGTAGACTACTCACACATCACACCGGAGGCAACCATGGCGGCGTAGAGTCCTCCGGGAGATGATTCCCCTCTCCGGCAGGGTGCCGGAGACGATCTCTGGATCCCCGAGATGGGATCGGCGTTGGCGGCGTCTCCGGAAGGTTTTCCGTATCGTGGCTCTCGTGCACCGGGGTTTCGTCACGGAGGCTTTAAGTAGGCGGAAGGGCAAGTCAAGAGGCGGCACGGGGGCCCAAACCACGGGCCGGCGCGGCCGAGGGTGGGGCCGCGCCGCCCTAGGGTTTGGCCACCCCGTGGCCCCTCTTCGTTTCGTCTTCGGACTTCTGGAAGCTTCGTGGAAAAATAGGCCCCTGGGCTTTGACTTCGTCCAATTCCGAGAATATTTCCTTACTAGGATTTCTGAAACCAAAAACAGCAGAAAACATCAACTGGCACTTCGGCATCTTGTTAATAGGTTAGTTCCAGAAAATGCACGAATATGACATAAAGTGTGCATAAAACATGTAGATAACATCAATAATGTGGCATGGAACATAAGAAATTATCGATACGTCGAAGACGTATCATCGCTTCTGGCTCGACTCTGGTCGGGATGGACACGTGAAGGGAAGGGAGCTAGCTATACCCCCTGTGGGAAGGGAGCGACGTCTTGATCGCCTTCGAGTAGCACACTGAAACTAATTCCCTGTCACCGCTCCCGTCGACTTAATGTTTGTTCAGAAATTTAAACCGTGATAGCACCGAAAACAACATGACTTAGTAGATATCAGTGATCAAGTGCAGGTCTATAGGTAGACGTACTCTTTAACAGAATAATAAAATACGGCTTTAGCAAATAAAGCTATGGATGCTAATGCAACTTATTTAGTTATTCTGTGGCTTCCGCACTGTGATGTATTCATCGTAGCTGATGTACGATGATTTTCTGATGAACTATACTGCTTAGCTTGTTGGCCATACTGATTTTGTAGAAAATGAACAATAATAAAGTAGTTGTACCACTGATATAGAAATCGGATAACATTTTAATTTGGGCTTAAAATGATAAAACTTGCTATATTCATAACTCTCTTTCTACAACTCCATTTTGCACAAACTTTATATCTTTTTGCATCAGAAAAACATGAGGATTTCAAATATCATCATGCCATGCATCATTGACATCATCTCTGGTTCGGCCAAATTAAATTTGCAACAAGATCTAAATGCTATGTGAGGGTGTTCCACTATTTCTTGCTATATTCGAACACCCCACTTAATTTTGCTATGTATGAAACCCTTGCACACTCTTGTAATCTGTTATATGATCATTACATGATGAATGAAATATAATTGCTTTCTTCATTTTGCAGTGACATTGAGGTATGGAGGACGGCACCTTCGTCCGAGATGAGGAGGGGGAAGAAGCGGTGCAGAGATTGATCTATGAGAGTGCCCGTGGTCCGGAACCCGACGATGGAGATGACAATGAGTACCAAGACTTTCTGAATGATTTTGGCGAGGGACTTGAGTCTGAACAAGTTAGAAAAGACAATGAAGTGTCCATCACAAACTCCGGCGAGGTGTATATCTATGTATCAATTAGTCTCGTGTTCATCCCTAGATGCATTCATTTATTTGTATTGCACTTATTAACGAATAATTTTTTCTTTTAGCCTTCTGGATCATCGAGCAAGTCTGTTAGAACAAAATGAGGCCCGACGCGGGTGCTAAAGGGCGAGGGCAGGTTAGCCCTCACGACATTCAAGGATAATGGTGAACCAGTGCATCCCAAGTAGTTTTGCCGCAAATTTACAAGTCAATCCGGAGTTATTGTTGGGGACCATGTACCGATCAGCATTCAAGAGTGGCATAAGCCGAAGAACCCGGAGAGTGGTGCTAGTTATGTCAACGACACGATGAAAAAATTTCTTTGGGACACGCTACTGACAAAGTTCAGCCTACCGGAAGACATGACGGAAGGCCAGAAGAATAAAGTCAAGGAATGGACATTGAAGAAGATGGCCATACAATTCCAGAGCTTCAAGACAAATTTATGGGACAAATATAAGAATGAAGATCTAGTATTCGATGATAATCTAGTGAAGATAAAAGATCACTGGGCCGCATTTAAGGAGTATAAGAAATCGTCTACTTTTGTGTCCCGATCGAAGAAAAATACCGAAAATGCTGCAAAGAAGAAACTTCCGCATCATTTGGGGTTAGGTGGCTACAAGAGTGCCATTCCGAAGTGGACAGCGTTTGAGAATAAACTGATTGATCATGGAATCACTCCACAGACATGGGACTGGCCCGAACGGTCCAAGTTCCGTTGTTCGCTCATGGGGCGGGGTTGGACCCAAAGACAGGGCTGATCGTTGCGAAGGGAAAATGGAAGGAAAAAATTGAGGCAATTGTACCGAAGCTTGTAGATGCAATTGAAAAGGTCGGAAAGGGAGTGTACATTCCCGATCGAGAGAATGACGAGCTGACACTCGCTCTGGGGAACCCCGAACATGTTGGACGGGTACGAGCTCGCCCAGGTCTCACCATGAAGGAAGCGTGGCCGGACAGCGGCCGACACTTATAGAAGCCGTTCGCGAAAGAAGAAGAAGGACGCCGACATTGTAACGGAATTGTTAACTAGGGTGGAGGCTCTTGAGAGAAATCGGAGGGCACCCGATCTGCCGCTGTTTCTACGGGATCCACAAGCCGATGCTGCCCCATCTCAGCGAAGAAGCGGTGTCGGTTCCTCGCATCTTGACGGATGTGGAGGAAGCTACCCCGTGGATTATATCACGGAGAAGACAGATTGCGAGCTACATATGTTAATCAGGACCGCGTCCGTTAAGGTGGCGGTCGGCTATGTGTACCCAAGTGAAGATGGAGCAATGCACCATCATATGCCCATTCCACCTGGTTGTGTTCGTGTCGGGGTGGATGAAGTTGTTTCGGGTTTTGAAAAAGTGGAGCTTGATATTCCTAGAGGTGAAGATGAGAGGACACCGGCCGATGTCAAGCACGGTTTCGCCCTATGGCCGAAGAAGTACGTCGTCCTTTTGCAAAGGCCACCGACTCCTACACATGAGCAGCAAATGCCATCGACTCCTCCTCGGTGGCAGTCCTGGTGAGCAGCCAAGTCCACACCTACCGAGAGGGACCCCGGCGTGAGTCCACCATCTCGAGATCCTCCCGCGACGTAAGACAGCGTCCGTTAGCGGAACGGTACGCCGCCTAGGAAGAAAGCTAGAAAGGAGAAACAACTGCCGCCTACTGAGAAGTTACCTTGGGAAAAAACTCCAGAGGAAAACGCGGAGGCCGTTCAGGCCGAGTTGAAGAAATGGTTTGCACCGAAAGTGCCAGAGATACCTTTCGAGAAGACACTAGATCCAGGTGAAAGTTGTGCGTACCGTTGACAATCTATATGACCCTATACCATCGCCGCCATCCGACTATGCGCGTTCTATTGAAAGGTCGTATGACAAGATGATCGAGGCGACAAAACCCGTTCAATCGGGTATCGGGGAGATAAAAGGGATACACGAGTGTCTACCAGCTCGGACAACAACCCGTTCAATCGGTCGCCCCTCTCAAGGTGTTTGACGGGAAGACCGTTCAAAGTTCTCGACAAGACGCAACCGATTACGCCTTCGCTGAACGAGCATATCGGTTTGTTCAAGGGAAAGATTTGGTCGAGAATCTCGGGAAGGTACCAACATGTATGCGTAACTTGCATTCGTGGTACCTTAAGGCCTCAAAGGAAGGGATCGAGACTATCATGGTGCGAGTTAGGGAAGAGCACTACTTCCAGGAGTACTGTGTGAACGTTGACTTCGCCGAACTCTTTCGGTTATACAATCTCCGGCCCTCGACAAATCAATCATCAGTTGCTATTGTCTGTAAGTGATTTATTTATTTAATTTGAGAAGTCGTTCATTGTCTGCAGATTATAATCTTTTGTGCGCTATATTATGCAGATCGAAGATGCTCGAATGCAAAAGGGACGATATCATAGACATTGGGTTCATTGACCCGCACACAATGCATGTTAAAACCATAGAGAATCCCCTCTATAACAAGGATACACCGCGGACTTTGCTAAGGTTTTTGAAGCGACAACGTGACAAAAAGCTAATAATTTGGCCTTACAACTTCGAGTGAGTCTTACTGTCTTATAACACATTATATTTTGCTCACCGTATGTCAAAATTTTAACTAATGACTTATATATATGACACTACATATTGAAACGTGCGTAGGTTTCACTTTATTCTTCTCGTCATCAATTTGGAAATTGGAGAAGTTGAAGTCTTTGACTCACTAAGCAAAAAATCGGAACTATACGTGTCTTGTTTTTTAATGCTCGAAGGTAATTTTAATTCTTATCGGTTTGTTTCGTTAATTTCCTGCTTTGAACTAATTGATGACTCTTTTATGCATTTTCTTTTGTCGAGCAGCGTATGGCAAACTTTCATCAAGGAAGATACGTCCCGTGAATGGACACCGAAGCTGCGATGGCGTGCGAAAGTAAGTAGTACTACCTAGGTCCACACACCTTTTAATTATCATACTTGACTATTGTTTGATTGAATTATATTCTTGTAAAGAAATGCCCGCAACAACCTCCGGGACCGATCTCTGTGGATTCTTCGTTTGCGAGTACATCCGCAGAATTGTCGAGCGAGAGAACGAATAATGAAAGAAATAAAGAGGTACAAAAACAATCTTCACAAATTTGTTTTGTTATCATAAGTTGTGCTTGAGTTTCAGTAATAGTTGTTTCATGTATTCATTTGTATCTTATTCTTTTATAGTTGGCAAGAAAGCGGAACAAGCTCTCAATCGATGACCGCTTCATAGCAATAGGCGAGGAATTGGCGGGATTTTTCCTTCGGGACGTCATACCCCCACTCGCAGAGTACCACTATGAATTAAGATGTACATGTTACATATATAGTTGACTCGAAGAGTACCACTATGCTACATGTAATAGACATATATAGAGTACGCCTCGGAGAGTACCACTATGCTACATGTAATAGACATATATAGAGTACGCCTCGGAGAGTACCACTATGCATGAAGATCGATCTTCATGCATAGTGCTACTTAATTTGCGATCTTATGCAATAACATGTGTGTTATATTATATGCACCAACTTGCTATGCATCATCTTGATCTTCATGTACTACCTAAACCCAAACGTGTTTCTGGTGCATCGACGCGATATGAAACAAACCGATATCCCTAAACCCCTCCAAAAACCCTAAAAACCAATTCTCGCCGTGGCAGAGATTTGGGCAAATTCCCTGCCGCGGTGGGAACCTTTGGTACCGGTTCGTATTACCAACCGGTACCAAAGCTCCTTGGCCCTAAGCTCTCCTGGTGGCCCACGTGGAGGGCCTTTTATACCGGTTCGTAAGCAACCGGTACGAAAGGGCGGGGGCCTTTAGTGCCGGATAATTAATACCGGTTGCTCAACCGGTACTAAAGCCCCTCTGGAACCGGTACTGATGAGAGATTTTCTACTAGTGTTGGCTTCATCAGTTGATGATATACTTTTATTTTTTCAGAGAACTTTCAATCAGAATGATCTGCAACAAGCGCGCATGCGGTGGTCTTAATAAAATATGTCTCTTGGATCCGTTTGAGTCAGCCCACAGATAGACATGCGGTCGTGTTCCCCTTATTTGTTTGTGTCGGGATGCACATAGTAGCCAACCTCATTTTTTAGATTAATATTTCATTAGAAAATATGAAAATAAAAAATGACAAAAATAGAAGTAAATAAGAAAACTGTAGCTAGGGTTTTCGCTAAACAAGCCTCCCGCTCCCGCCCCTCGTCATCACGGTGGCCAGGTCGAAGAATGCCAACGGATCCCACTAGAGCGAAATGGACCCAACGGCACCGCAGCTGCAGCCTCACGCGCCGGTGCAGGAGCAAGCCACCCCGCCCACGATGGAGTCACTGCTAGCGTGGTAGGTGAAAGTGCATGGAGCCCCCATGTGTGGTTTTGGTAATTAATGATAATCCCTATGGACTAATGTTTGCATTGAGTTATATTTGTAGGAGTTGTCCATAGGCAATGCTTGAACCATATGTTGGCTTCAAGATTGCAATAAGGAGCAAATGAAGAAGATCAAGTGTCAAGTATGTCTTGAAGATGAAGATGAAGTGAGCTCTCAAGGTTAACTTCAAGACATCAACGAAATGAAGTGCAAGTTCAAGATGAGCCAACACGAAGAGATCATAAGCTTGAAGCTTGCCATGAAGAAATGAAGTGCAAGTTCAAGATGAGCCATCTCGAAGAGATCCTTTGTTTAACTCTTGCCATCCATATGGTGTTCATGGATATGTGAAGTTGCACCGAATAAGAAGCTCTCTCATGGTGGATTATGGGGGAGCAATCCACAAGACTTCGTCAAGCAAGCACAATCAAGAAAGGCGTTCCATCTTGTTGCGATCAAGATCATCATCATCGAGCTCAAGTGGAATGCGCAAGTATAAGGTTTGCTCTTGATAGGGTTTCTTTCTCACCGATCGCATGGTGTAGTTGGAGACCGGTTTATAGTTTAGTTGCCGTACTATCAAGAGGGCTCTCGAGTGAGTAACTCAATCGTATCCTTCGGAGAGCTCAAACCTTTGCATCCTTGCATCATCTTTCTTGGTTGTTATTTGAATCTTATCCATATGGTGTTTTAGAGCTTGTGCTTATTCTTATGACAAGCTCTAGTTCATCGAAACCGGATTCCGCATGAATCAATTGTTGCGTTTTCAATATTGGAGTTTTTCTCGGTTTCTCGTATTGAGAGGTTTCACTCTAAAATACATAGAAAAACCTACCCCACTTGTTCTTAAGCTTTTCACTCTTTGTGGGGTATTTCTTGTCATCTTCTTTACAACAAAATTGGTTTCACCTAAATCCGAGTTTCCTAACTCAAGTTGTTGCATTTTCGAGGTTGGAGGTTTTACCGGCATGTATTTTTTAGATAGGTCAAACCTTTCATCATTTATTTCTATCCTACCTTACTGGACTATGATGGTTCCCTGCATGATCTTGTAGAGCTTGTTACTAGCTTCGAAACAAGCCCAAGATCATCAAAATGGGAGTCAGGATGCAAAAGTTATTCAAGTTTCCGTGAAGCAGTTTTTTAGCCGGAAGTTGGCCGGAAGTTCCGGTGGCCGGAACTTCCGCCCTAGTTCCGACGAACTTCCGGAAATGATGATTCTGCACGCAAAAGTATACTGTAAGCTTTCCGGGGACGCCCTACTTCATCCGGAAGTTGGCCGGTACTTCCGGGGGGCAGAAGTTCCGCCCCAAATGACCAGAAGTTCCGGTTTTGACGAGTTTTGTGCATAACTGAAGGAGATATGCCCTAGAGGCAATAATAAAGTGGTTATTATTTATATCTTTATGTTTATGATAAATGTTTATATATCATGCTATAATTGTATTAACCGAAACATTAGTACATGTGTGATATGTAGACAACAAGAAGTCCCTAGTATGCCTCTTAAACTAGCTTGTTGATTAATGGATGATTAGTTTCATAATCATGAACATTAGATGTTATTAATAACATGGTTATATCATTATATGAATGATGTAATGGACACACCCAATTAAGCGTAGCATAAGATCTCGTCATTAAGTTATTTGCTATAAGCTTTCGATACATAGTTACCTAGTCCTTATGACCATGAGATCATGTAAATCACTTATACCGGAAAGGTACTTTGATTACACCAAACACCACTGCGTAAATGGGTGGCTATAAAGGTGGGATTAAGTATCCGGAAAGTATGAGTTGAGGCATATGGATCAACGAGTGGGATTTGTCCATCCCGATGACGGATAGATATACTCTGGGCCCTCTCGGTGGAATGTCGTCTAATGTCTTGCAAGCATATGAATGAGTTCATAAGAGACCACATACCACGGTACGAGTAAAGAGTACTTGTCGGAGACGAGGTTGAACAAGGTATAGAGTGATACCGAAGATCAAACCTCGGACAAGTAAAATATCGCGTGACAAAGGGAATTGGTATTGTATGTGAATGGTTCATTCGATCACTAAAGTCATCGTTGAATATGTGGGAGCCATTATGGATCTCCAGATCCCGCTATTGGTTATTGGTCGGAGTGAGTACTCAACCATGTCCGCATAGTTCACGAACCGTAGGGTGACACACTTAAAGTTGGATGTTGAAATGGTAGAACTTGAATAAGGAATGGAGTTCGAATATTTGTTCGGAGTCCCGGATGAGATCCCGGACATCACGAGGAGTTCCGGAATGGTCCGGAGAATAAGATTCATATATAGGAAGTCATATTCCAAGTTTGGAAATGATCCAGTGCATTTATGGCAGGTTCTAGAAGGTTCTAGAAAAGTCCGGAAGAAATCACCATGGAAAGTAGAGTCCCGAAGGGACTCCACCTTGCATGGCCAGCCAACCCTAAAGGGGAGGAGTCCAAGATGGACTCCCCTAGGGTGGCCGGCCAACCCCCCTCATGGAAGGGGGGAATCCCACCCCAAGTGGGATTCCCACCTTGGGTAGGTTTTCCTACATATGGGAGGTTTTAGTGTTGGGGTCTTATTCGAAGACTTGGACTAGAACTCTTGGGGCTTCCACCTATATAATGAGGGGCATAGAGAGGGGGCTGACCACTTCAGGCCTCAGCCTTGGCCGCACCCCTTAGAGGGCCGGCGCCCAACCCCTCTCTCTCCCAAACCCTAGCGGTCTCTCTCCTCCACCACATCCCGCACGCTTAAGCGAAGCTCCGCCGGATTTCTCCACCGCCACCGACACCACGCCGTCGTGCTCGTCGGATTCAAGAGGAGCTACTACTTCCGCTGCTCGCCGGAACGGGGAGGTGGACGTCGTCTTCATCAACAACCGAACGTGTGACCGAGTACGGAGGTGCTGCCCGTTCGTGGCGCCGGAAGCGATCGTGATCAAGATCTTCTACGCGCTTTTGCAAGCGGCAAGTGATCGTCTACCGCAGCAATAAGAGCCTACTCTTATAGGCTTTGGAATCTCTTCAAGGGTTAGTCTTGATCATCCCCTCGTTGCTACCGTCTTCTAGATTGCATCTTGGCTTGGATTGCGTGTTCGCGGTAGGAAATTTTTTGTTTTCTATGCAACGTTATCCTACAATAACAGGCAGATTTCTCTTGCCCTATCTTAGGGGGTCTTCTTCCCCAAAGTTCCCCATCCGTTGGAGCTCGTTTTTGTCCCCATTGTTGACCTTCTTTGAGCTTGCTATCTCCCTCTCCCTCCCATGAATCTTGCATCTATTTGAGAGATAGATAGAGGAGATCTAGATCTACACCTTCACCAATCAAATCTCTCTCTTTGTGAGGGGAATCCACTAGATCTAGATCTTGGAGAAATTTGGTGTTCCTCCTCCTATTTGTTCTTCCTCTCTTATTCCCCAATAGCTTTTGTAGCTTTGTTGGAATTTGAGAGAGAAGGACTTGAGCATCTTTGTGGTGTTCTTGCCATTTCATTTCGTGCATGGGTTTGAGTTCTCCACGGTGATTCGTGGAAGTGAAAGCAAGAAAGTTGTTACTCTTGGGTTCTTGAAACCATAGACGGATTTGAAGCCTTTGTGGCGATTTGTTGGGAGCCTCCAATTAAGTTGTGGATGTGTGCCCCAATCTTTGTGTAAGGCCCGGTTTCCGCCTCGAAGGAAATCCCTTAGTGGAACCGTGACCTAGGCCTTTGTGGCGAGGGTCACCGGAGATTTAGGTGAGGCGCCTTCGTGGCGTTCGGTGTGTGGTGTGAGTACCGCATCTTGGGGTGAGGCCTTTGTGGCGTTGGTGTGCATCGAGCAACCACACCTCAAGGTGAGCCTCTTGTGGCGTTCGGGAGCACTAAGCAACCGCACCTCTCCACCGGAGATTAGCATTCGCAAGAGTGTGAACTCCGGGATAAATCATCGTCTCCCGCGTGCCTCGGTTATTTCTATACCCGAGCTATTTACTTATGCACCTTACCTTGTGATAGCCATCGTGCTTGAAGTTATATATATCTTGCTATCACATACTTGCTTGTATTGCTTAGCATAAGTTGTTGGAGCACATAGATGAACCTTTGCTTAGAATAAGTTGTTGGTACACATAGGTGAACCATAGTATATAGGCTTTGGGCTTGACAAAGTAAACGCTAGTTTTATTCCGCATTTGTTAAGCCCATCTCGTAAAAGTTTTAAATCGCCTATTCACCCCCCCCTCTAGGCGACATCTGTGTCCTTTCAGTAGGTCACCCCCCCGCAAGTGTGGATTCGAGCGGCTGCACAGCCAGACCTTTCCACTTGGCCAGTGCATCCAGCTCCGACACGGAGATGCCGACCCTGAGGGCTTCGTCGTTGACCAAGTTGAGTTGTTGCGGGGGGGGGGGGCTCCTCCTCCTTCATAGCCACAACCATCTCCCGCTCGTACCCAAGGAAGCCCAGGTAGTCGAGTGTGTCATCCTACGGCTCCTACCTTGGGTTGTCGTTGCCCCCAACCAGCGGCTCCTCCTCCTTCCTCACGGTTGTGTCCTCCTCGCCATAGTCCCACTCCTCGTCACCGAGGAAGGCGGTGCAACACCATGGGTCCCATTACCACGAGGGGAACGTGATCCATGCCGACGAGTTCAGGGCCTAAGAGGGGTCTCCCAGATCAAGCAGGAGGAGCACCCGATGCCATCAAATCTCCTAGAGCCGCTCCCGTCCTTCCCGTGGTACCGGCGACATAGGCACCCTCCACACGTAGAGGTGCCAACCCACAGGAAGGTGGATGTCGGACAAAGTTCTCATCTCCCATAACGACCACACCAGGAAAATCGGTTGCGCTGAGAACGATTGTGTAGAAGGTGAAGCATCCGTTTGGTCGCTACGAGGCGGGCTGTGGGCGAACGTGGAAAGACACGCGTAATCTGCGACGTGTCTTCGGGGTCATGTATTTTCGGTCCTTCTGCCTGCGCGGACTAATCCGGACGAACTGCTTCTGTCCGTCTAGGTCCCGCCGAGGAGATGTGCTTAGATTCGTACCACTGCTGATATCCCCTTTTCTCCGTGCCCAAGAAAAGGGATGACAATAATCGAGCAGAAGGGAAGCCGCTTAACTTTTACGGGTGTGGCTATTTGTCAGTCGATTAGATGGTATCATCAAATCTCAGTTGCAATTAATGTTGTAACTGATAACTAGCACGAATCACAAAATAAATCAAACGATGTACTAGCACTTAACTGAGGACGTTCTCAGCTAGCTGAACTAACAAAACCCTAACTTTACAGCGGCACCTACGACTGAACGCCGTGCCCGTGAGCAAGTAGTCTCAGTACCAGAGGAAAGCCGGCGTTCAAACGCACAGGTCAGCAGCTACAGTATACAGCAACCGCGCGTGAACGGACACGGAGATGGAGACGGCAACGCGCAAGTCAATGGCCAAGGCATAGGCCGGGGACCCGGACTGCGAAGGCGAGCGTAGCTCGGTGACCACGCAAATGTTTCTTCCACTTCATGTGATCTGAGGCAACGACCGGAGAAGAAGCCCTTTCAGCTGCTGGTGCCGCTCGGCTGTCGCTGTGGGGCGCATCGATCCTGTCTGAAATTCTCTGAATTGGATGTCGGCACAGTTGGTTTCCCATAATATCTACGTACATGTATAATCAGGTCGGGTGTGCGTATGTCTCACATGTTTACCTGGACGGGTTGGGTTCCATCGATGCTCATGCCGCGGTATAATACCGTCAGCATGCTGTCATCTATGACACTGAACTAAACTAGCGACAGGCCGACAGTAGTTCAAGGCGGTCAAAACCGGGGGGATTGAGGTGTCCCTGGCGTCGCGTTCGGGCCAGCAGCGAAGCGGTCGTCGCGCCCGTGGCGTCACAGTCGGGCCAGCAGCGGCGCCGGAGCCGGACACGGCCAAAATAACACTTTTTGTACAGGTCGCGCTCGACGAGTCGGCGGCGAACGAGCCACCGCCGGCGTCACAGGTGACAGATGTCTGGGGCGCGGCAAGAGGTCGGCCCCCTCCTGCTTCCCTGTGGCTGCCGGAAAGAAGTTCCGTCCCAATCGGCTTGGCGTTTTTGGTCAAAACCTGAGAAAACACCGGCGACGATGGATGCCGATACTTTCGATCGATCGTCTCGCCGATGTAGTGTATACATGATTGTTGAGAGGAGGGCGACAATCAAGTCGGCCCGTGAGGTGGGCATGTGGCCGCAGCGAGAAGAAGATCAAGCATACTCCCTCCGTCCCAAATTGATTTCACATACACGACGAAGTCTCCTCTGGATTGATGATACTCCATCCATCCTAAATATAAGATGTCCTTAAATTTCGCCTTTAACTGTAATTTGTACTTATTATATATCTACAAAATTTTGGATACATCACTGCGGGACTAGCACAAGGTGCCGGCCGCTACGTCCTGTGCCGACGACCGTTTATCGGGACTGTCGGCAAAGGTCCTCGACCAGGCATGTCAGCACGATGGCCATCAGCATAGGAATACTGTCGGTGTAGGCCAACCTGTGCCACATCATAAAAATGGCCGTCGGCACAACCCTGGTCTAGCCGTCGGCATAGCTCGTCTCGCGTGATGGAGGGGCAACAACGTCAAAATTGGTTTTCATTTCTCTCTTCAGTCGTCGGCATAATTTTTTTTATAATTTTTCGTCCCCCATAACCCCCTTGGATCACCTTTTCAGTTTCGAACCAATGGTAGCAAATTATAAAAACCTAAAAAAAATCTTTTGAGATTCCTCTGTCAACCTAATATTAGGGTATATTAACAAATTTGAATTTCGCCTATTTTGACAAAAAAAAAACTTTTTTCTCGGTAAAATGGCATTATCTTTTGCATACGACATCGATAAAAATGTATAACCTATCAAAATGATCATCTCAAAAAGTTGCATCCAATTTTTATGGCCTTTGGCAGTGTGCGGGTTATTTAGTTTTTCAAAATTTCATAGGGAAATATGATAGCAAGAATATTTTTTTTGCTAGAAATTCTTTTTAATATTTTTTGATTTTCCTGAAATTTAGAATTAATATTTGAATTATGCATAAAGATTATTATTTCTTAATCATCGATGTTTATTTAAATAATTTTTTAAAATTAAAAATAATAAAGAGTTGTGACATCACAGTCTAAGGGTAAATAGGATTGATATGGTAGTATTATCAATAAGGTCTCATTTCTTTCACGGAAGCTTAATTGGAAGGAATGGAGAAGTTACGCATGTTGGGGCTAGACCAGTATGAGGATGGGTGGTCGACCTGGAAGTTTGATATTGAGTGTAATTTAACCTAAGATTAAGTGTAGTTAGAGTTAAAAAAGATCTATGCGAGAGATTAAAAAATTGAAAAAATAATGATTTCTTTTTAGAACTTTTTGAAAAAATTCGAGCCAGAATCGCCAAATGGCCATTAGTTTTATCCCGTGGTGAGGTGCCAACGGCTGCCATCGGCACAGCCTGTACCGACGGCCGACCTCGACTGGTTTGAGTAGTGAATATATATGAAATGAAAGTGAATTGCAAGACGAATGTCATAATATCCATTCTTTTTTCACCAAACCTCGTTAGAGGTAGGGAGCACCCACATGGCACTATAAGAAGAGAGAAAATAATGTAGTTAATAAGGAAAATCGAATCCAAAAACCATACAAGAAGTGGTTATTTAAGAAAAAACGGCGAAACGGAGCACCACACACACTAAATAAATGAAGGCACATCGTCTGAGGAAGAAACAAGATTCCCTAAGTCTAGAACCTTCAGAGCCAACTTGTACCCAGCAAGGCGAACACTCGCAATCTCGAGAGCGCACACAGAACAAGACGAGTGCTCGCGAACCTCAAGGATGTGGCTAAGTATTGGCCTCTACCAACTCATGAACATCATTGGTCGCCGTCTGCGTGATAGACTTCTTGTACATCCGCAAATAAGTTTTTATTTTCTCTTGCACATCTTCCTCTCATCCTTTCTTTGATGTTGCTCCCTATGACAGACCCCCAAAAGATTCTGCCAATCTATACTTGGTGAGCTTCGCAGCCAGGATGTTACAACAATCTTTGTTCTTCCTGTCGAGACGATCTCTACGCCTCCCAGCAAATGAGGATTCCCCTTCGATCCGCACAAGAATCAGAGGATCGAACAACGAAAGCGGCATAGTATAACTAAAACTTCTCAAGTACTCATGTAGCAAGGAAGACGGGACAGGGCCTATCGGCACTCCATTTCCACCGAACCAAGAGACATGCTCAAAAACGTTAGACACTTCCATGTAATTGCACAAAGGCACGATTTCAGCAACCATAGCTTGTTCCTCAACGGCACGGATCTCCATCTGGGGCAGGGCACCATTTATACATTCTCAATCCATATATTTTATTATATATTTTATGGTCACAGTTGTCTTCAAAGACCGTGCAAAACAAGTTTGTGCCTTGGTATATTTTAGGTCGGAGGAAGTATGAATTTTCCAAGGCGTTGAAATAGTAGAGTGACTTTCTTAAATCTAACTTGATGGTAATTATTTCTTTTTCGAAATAGATACTCCACTTAGCAAGACATCTCAGCATATTTGTGCTTGTTCTTAATGATTACTCCTCATTCCGGAATATTTGGCGTCCAGAAACTACGCATGTGGTGTACAAATCGCTTGCGCCTTCATCAATCATGAAAAAGAACAGGTCAATGCGTTACACATATATCGTAGCTGGATATTACTGATCTTAGCTGAAATGTGAGGTCTATTAGCGATAGGTCGTCTCTATTAGCTGAAGGAAATATATGTGAGGTCGAAATCGCAGCTGAAAGCCTGGCGCGGGAAGCAGCTGTAAAGTGCTGGTTTGTCGTCTAGGCACGAGTTCCGTTTACACCTATCCTTTCATTTCGTGGATGACAATTTTGTGTTGCGCCGGAAAAGAAAAGAGACGAGATTATCTCGCGGGCAACAGCATGCCGAGTTGCCACGGAACGATGATCATTCGGTGCCACCAGGAAGGAGTCTTTCGTTTCACAACAAAACAACACATGAAGCGCCGGGTCGCCGTCGCGTCGCGTTCGGGACGGCAGCGGCGCCGGACGGAGCCAAAAGAACGCTTTTTTGCCTGGCCAACACGACCGCCCTTTGCCCACAGGGCCTCACCTTGACACATTTGCTTGGACCGCATTTACATACGGCCCCGTTTCCCCGATCAGGACGAGGACGACGACGAGACAAGACGAGGTGACGAGCGAACCACCGGCGGCACAGGTGTCACGCGAGTCTCACTCGGCCTGGCGTGTTTTGTCAAACCAGTAGAAAACGGCTGGCGCCGATGGATGCCGATCGCGACCGGGGCGCGCCACGTTGCCGAGCTGCTCGATCCATCGTCCCGTCGACGATATAATGTGAGTAGTAGATGTTTGTTGCGAGGGCCGGAGGGACAATTAAGTCAGTCAGTGATGTGTATGCACGTTGCCAGTCGTATCGGCAATGACACAGGTGTGGGCGTCAAGAGCAGGATTCAGCTCAGGAACCTCGCCGCAAGCTCAATGATTGGTGTTGCCTGTTGTCTGAGAGGTCTCATGTACCTCGGCAAGAGAAAAATACTCCTTCCCTTTAAAAGTTTAGGTGCTTATAAAATAGACTAGATATAATCTGAACCTATATAATAAAAATAGACTAGATACAAATTAAAGTGGGTGAACTAAAGAAAATGCTTCAACATCTTACATTTCTAAATGAAAGGAGCATATCATAGTGATTGCGAACTTCAGCCATCAACTCGCCTCGGTAAAGGTTGTTGGGAAAATTAGGCACGCATGTTAAGAGGATGTAGGCCAGTATGATTCTCAGCATGGCAGCCCAGTTGAGGGCGGCGTCACCAGCGAAAGGATCAGCTTCTGGAGCTCTTGGAGGCGCCTCGCCACATTACACGGCCGTGGCACCACTCCCTAGCGGGATCTTGATTGGGAATCTTGGCTACCACTCCCCGCTGTACCACAGGTACGATGCCACCCTTGTCGCGGCGGTCCCCGTCGTCGTCGTCGTGGACTGTCGCCTCGCCATGGAGCACCCCATCCCGTTAGCCTACGACAATGCCTTCGCGGCCCTCAAGGCGGCCGTCGACGTTATCGGCGACCTCGAGCAGTGCCGGGTTGGCGCCCTGCCCCGGCCATGGGCATCTGAAGGAGAACATCACGCGGGGGGAGGGGGCTGGATCTCGAGGGCACCCGTGCCGGTGTCGAAGGAAGGTGAGGAGGAAGAGGGAATGCGGTGGTGGAGGATGGCGAGGAGGAAGAGACGGGGAAGGAGAGATGCGGGGATAGAAATTTAATGCCCATTAATGTGACACCTAATGTCACATATTGCAAATACAGACATATACGTGATGGGAATACATACGCTGTCAGCCATGCGTTGCTATCTAATTGATACGTTTTCATCCTCGCCCATACCCGGATTCCGTTCAGCATTTCCGCACATGTTAATCCCTTAATTGGAGAGTAGCGCAATGTTAAGCATGATAGGAAAATGTGCATCTACAACAATGTAAAAGCAGCACCACTTATATATTAATTCATGGATCATTTCTCGTATCAAAAGAAAATACATGCATCAAACATATATGTAGAAAACAAGACACTTCATGGCTCTATCCTGACGATAGAGACGGTTTTTCCTTGGCAGAGAAGATCTCTTTAGACCACAGAAGAATGTCTATGGCAAGGAGAGGAGTTCTTAGAACAACTGCAACACAACGAATCAGCACTCATGAACACCAATCATTTTTTACATGGAAAACCTTTCGATTTGTGAGGAAAAACCACACCAAAGACACCCACATATTATTCCTCTATAATCAAGTGGGGATGATGCAACTGGGAGTGGTGTTTTGGCACTTGGGAGCATATGCTTCTGGTTTTTATATTTTGTTTTAAATACGCTTTTAAAATATTAAAAACACAGACAAAAAATTCAATGGGTACATCTCGAAATTCTACACGCTCACAAAGTCCTTCCAAGGAAAACCAACATTTTTAGTGTCTTGGGTAGAATTTTGGTGTAAAAAAGGTTGTCTATGTGACATTTTTCTTTGTCTTTTCCACACAAGTCATAAAATATATCGGTTTTTCGTAAAACTTGATGTGCGCATGGAATGTCAATACGTAAGTCAGAAAAATTTTGTTCGAATTTTTTGACATTTCGAAATATTTTTTTACTGGTAGCAGGAGCATATGCTCCCATGTGCTGAATTAAATTTTCGGATGCAACTTGTTTTTCTCTATAGAGCACTAGAGAATCTCAAACATCAAGATACACACAAATCTTGGAGCCAACAACAAGGTATGGGGCACAAGAGTTTGGGATTTGAGCTATCTCACCAAAAATGGTGGAACCACATCTTGAAGGAGACAAGGTTGTACATCTGGTCTTCAAAACCTTGTGACATGGGTATACCATATCGGGTACTCAATATGACCATCCGTGGTGCAAAGTCTAGGAAGTAATAGGCGAAGGCCCATGAAGAAACCGACATGAAGTCGAAGCCTAATACATACGTAAATAGGAAAGTTAGGCCCATATCGGGTGAACCGGCGTATACAATGTGACTAAACCTCGAGGTGGACTCTGAGACCTAGCCTATTATATAAAGGCTTAGGAGGATCCACCGAGGGGGCAGATTCAACTACTCGTGATATCCTGTAACCCTAGATCTTGAATAATACTAGGAAGTTTGGCGCAACGCCACGCCGTGCCTGTGGTGATAATCATTTATGTGAGTTGCTAGATGTTATTTCTTTGAAGTGTGTTTTTTTTTTCGAGGGTGACGGGGAAAAAACCCCACCGTTTGTTATTTCATTACTCGAAAATGGCCAAGGAGCCGTTCTGTGTGTATATATGGGGAAAATACG
>NC_061511.1:216394024-216431011 GCF_022539505.1 Lolium rigidum | reverse complement strand
ATCCTAGCTCTCCCACAGGCGGGAGAGAATGAAGGATCGCGAGTAAGTCGAGCGATGGGCGGTCGGCAACCCGATACTCGCCACCGCCGAGCAAGAGGTCATCACGAGACCCGTCCGAGAATCCTCTGTCGGGGAGGAGCGCACGGCGTTGAACACCGGGTCGTTGCGCGCCTTCCAGATGCTCCAGAGGGTTACCGCAACGCCCGCACGCCGGAAGTCCGAGGCAAGGGGGAGAGGGGCCGGCAGGTCCCATACCGAGAACTGCCCAGCTGGGATTGGGACATCCAGCCGCCGCCAGAGCCTGGCAGAGACGGGGCAGTCGAAGAACAGGTGTCTGGCCATCTCCACAGCGGGGCAAGCCGCACACACGGCGGAAGGCGCACAACTCTTGGCGAAGAGGTTGGCGCGAGTACTCAAGCGGTCGATGTCGGCGAGGTAGGTGAACAGCTTCACCTTCGAGGGGAGACGCAGGCTCCAGGAGATACCGGACGACGGGTCCGGCGGGTGCGCGGGGGAGAGTAGACTGTAAGCCTGCCTGGTGGAGAAGCGTGGAGCTGCCGGGGAGTCCATGCACCTCAGATCCGGGCCGCCCCGGAGCGCGACGCTGTGGGCGAGCTGGAGGGCAACGGAGAGCTCCTCCTCCTCCGCAGCAGTCAGACGAGGCTGCAAGTCGAAGCCAAGACGGGCAACCGTCGCCACGGTCGCCTGGGGGCGGGTACAGTGGGAGAACAGAGCGGGGAACCGCGTCGCAAGCGGCCCCCCCGGGAGCCACCGGTCGTTCCAGAAGGAGGTGGTGCAGCCGGAGACCACCGTCACGCGCGTGACGGCACGGTAGAGAGGAAGGCACTCCTAGACAATCCGCTCAAGGAACGAGGGGGAACTCGAGAGCTCCCCCAAGTCCCGACCTGTATGAGAAAAAAACCAGCATTTCCATGGTAGAGGCTCGGGGCGGTGTAGCTGGTGGATGAAGTTGAGCAGCAAGCACCTGTTCTGCCGGTGGAGGTCCTTGATGCCGAAACCGCCCTCCTGTTTGGACAACACAACTTTATCCCAAGCAATTAAGCAGCGAGCACCTGAACACGTGTCTTTCCCGGTCCAGAAAAAGGCGCGACGCCTCTTATCAATACTTTCTAGCACACCCCGAGGAAGCAAAAACGAACACATGTAGTAAGTAGCAAGATTGTTCAAAACTGCATTACACAGGACCAGCCTCCCCCGGAGGACAACAACTGGGCACGCCAACCTGAAAGACGACGGTCGAAGATTGGATGAGCGGTGCATAGGCAGCGACTGGGAGCTTAGTGGGCGAGAGAGGGAGCCCCAGATACGGCTGGGGGAAGGTGGAGATAGGGCAGCCTAGCTGAGCAGCCATAGAGGCAGCGCTAGCGGGGTCGATGTTCATCGGGATGAAACAGGACTTGTGGAAGTTTATAGCTAGCCCTGTGGCATCCGCAAAGTCGTCGAGAACTTTCTTGAGGCAGGAAGCCACGCCGGGGGCAGCCCTGCAGAGGATGAGGGTATCGTCGGCGTATTGTAAGACCGGACAGGGGGTTGAGGGGGAGATGGGGTGCATCAAGGCACCACAGCTCCAGGCCTCCCGAAACATGCGCTGCAGCACATCCGCAACAATGATAAAAAGGTAAGGGGAAAGGGGATCCCCCTGCCGAAGGCCGTTACGACAGCGGATCCAATCTCCAGGAACCCCATTAAGGAGGATAGATGTATGCCCTGTCCGGAGAATCCGCTCCATCCAGAGGCACCACCGATCATCGAACCCTCGAGCTCGGAGAATCGCCAGAAGACTGGTCCAGTTAACCGAGTCGAAGGCCTTCCTAAAGTCAATTTTGAAAACAATGGTAGGCGCTTTCCTGGAGTGGCAGACTCTAAGCAGATCTGCAGCATAGACAATATTTTCAGAGATACGTCTGCCAGAGAGGAAGCCGGTTTGGTCTGCGTCCACCAAGGAGTGGATAGCACGCTGGAGTCTCGTGGTGAGGACCTTGGTGATAGCCTTCATGACACAGTTTTGAAGGGAGATGGGACGAAATTGGGACGGGTGGTTGGCAGATTCCGTCTTGGGGAGGAGCACCAGGAAGGATGAGAACACAGCCATGACGTCCGTGGACATGAGCTCCCAGAAGGAGGAGAAGAACGCAGGGCCGAACCCGTCAGGCCCGGGGCTGGCAAGCTTGTTCATACTGGTAAAGGCATTTTTAATCTCATCAGGGGTGAAGGGGGCACTAAGGTAGGCCCCAATCGGGTTGGCGTTAGGGTAAAGGGAGCCTAAGTCGAGCGCCCCAGTCGTATGGGAGACAGACCCAAGGAGGTCGGAAAAAAAGTTTTTGAGGATGGTCGCTTTTCCATGATGGTCGGTGGTGTCGACTCCGTCGATGGATAGAGAGGGGATGGAGTTACGCCGAAGCCTACAAGTAGCAGATGCATGGAAGAACTTGGTGTTCTCGTCCCCCTCCAGGGCGTAGCGAATTTTAGCCCGAGTTCTCCAATAGAGAGCACGTTCACGAATCGAAAGCTGGAGGGCGTCCACAGTGAGAGCCCGGAGGTTGTTTTCGTAGATGGACAGGGGTCTATCTTCTTCGAGAAGATCCAGAAGGTTGATAAGGAGCCGGCAGTCTATTTCACGTTGCGCGGTGGGAGGGATTTTTTTGGTCCACCTTTTGCAGGCGACCCTACAATGACGGAGTCTGGCAACCAGCCTGGCAGTGGGGTCTCCCCTGAAGGTGGAGCCCCAGGCCGAGGAGATAGACGCACGAAAACGGTCGTGAAGGGCCCAGGAAGGTTCGAATCTAAATAAGCCTCGTTGCGGAGTGAGGGAGGACACCTTGACTACAAGGGGAACATGGTCAGAAGTGTCACGAGTGGTGGACGAGAGGGAGGAGGAGGGGTAACATTCATTCCAGGCATGGTTAATAAACACACGGTCAAGGCGAACAAGAGTAGGAACAGCACGCTTGTTGGACCAAGTGTACAACCTGTCCCGAAGGGGGAGTTCAATGAGGCCCAGGTCGTTGATCGCATTGTTAAAGAGTTCTGCTTCCGCGGCAGAGAAATTGTCATTATTGCGGTCTGCGGGGTCGCGGGTTAGGTTGAAGTCGCCGGCAACGAGCCAGGGGACTCCGTCATCTGGTTCATGGGTCAAGAGGTGTTCGAGGAAGGCAGCTTTAGCGTGATGCTCACAAGGGGCATAGACATTTGAGAAGTGAAAAGTCGCGCCGTTATCGTTAATGGTGAGATCAAGGGACAGGACGTGTTGGGATGGTAAAGATGCGGCAAGGGTGAAAAAATTAGGGTTCCAGGCAGACACCAGACCTCCAGAAGCGCCAACAGAATCCACCGAAATGAAGGATCGGACGCTAGGAGGAAGGAACGTTGCGGCTTTGGACGCAGAAATCGTGGAAAGCTTGGATTCTTGGAGGCCCAGGAGGTGGGGTTTCGAAAGGGAGAGGTCAGCTCGCACTGAATCAC
Source organism: Lolium rigidum (assembly GCF_022539505.1). Classification (NCBI taxonomy): domain Eukaryota; kingdom Viridiplantae; phylum Streptophyta; class Magnoliopsida; order Poales; family Poaceae; genus Lolium; species Lolium rigidum. Next base: position 216,427,528 of record NC_061511.1, on the reverse strand, counting down.
ATTTGGAGGGGTCACCAAGCCCACGGACATTCCATGAGCCAAGAGAGTAAACAAGGCCTCCATTCATTGATATAACGGTGAAGCATCAGGTACAGAAACAAAAAAAGGCAGGCTGCTCCGATGGGCTTAAGGCCCAAACAATCCATAAGGGAAAAAGGAAAAAAAAAGGGGTGGTTACATGGCCCCAGCAGCCCAACAGAGCACCGACTGGAGCGTGAGCAGCAGCTCCCACCATCTGGGAGCGAGGGCGCCGACGACATGCTAGCGAGCGGTCCAAGGGATCGTCGCCAGCACCCGTCGCGCGAATGCGCAGATGATCGCATCATGGGGACGGCGGAGCCACCGCCGGCACGCTCGCAACCGCCTCCGGGTCACGCCGCAGGCGGCGGCCCGAGCCTTGAGCTTTGGCACCGGAATCGGTCCAGGCGCCGAGGAGGAGGCAAACCCTGCTGCCTCCGCCGCAGAACGGAGGCGAGGAGAGCCGCCGGTGAGGTCGAACCGCGACGCCTTCATCGCCTTGGCTTTGTTCACCATGCTGACGAACATGGGGGCCTCCTTCGCGGCGAGGGGAGAGCTGCGCCGCGCCCTGAACGCGGAGTCCACAGCCCGCTTCTGGCGAACGCGTTGCTTGCGCACCGAGTCTTCGTGCTCGTCCATGCCACCGTCAAGGGGGAGCGCAGGGGCGTGGTCACCGTCCACCACACCAGAGGGCGGCATGGCAGGGACGGCCCCCACATGCACAGCCCCAGCATCTTCGGCAGGCGCGGTTAGCGGGGGCACGGGGGGTTCCTCGTCGTTGGAGTCGGGCACGAGAGGGGTGGCAGGCGTCTGCAAGGTGTCGTACCACTGCAGGCGAGGGAGAGAAGAGCCGAGAGTGAGCGTGGGGTGCAAGGGGGAACACGGGGAGCAAGGGGAGCACCGGGGTTGGGTTACCTGATCAGCGCTCAGCCCAGTCTCACGGAACTGGCCGGCCAGGCGACGGGCAAGGATGCGATCCCAGAGTTCGACCGGGGGAGCCTCGCACGGCGGGGGAAGGGGAGCGGCGGTGTCCGCCGGCAGGCCATCAATGGAGTCGAGGGAGGCAGCACGCGCCATGTCCGCTTGGCGCCGAGCCACGATACGGCTCCACAGGCCAAGGACAGAGGAGCCCGGCGGCGGAGCGTCCCTCACCGGCGAGCCACCTTGAACCGAGCCCTCATCGATGTCGTTCATCCTTGAGGGGTGGCGGCCATCGCGCGGGGCGGGGCGGGGCGGGGCGGGGAGGGGCGCCGCCGGAGGCGCTGTCGAAGTGGATGCAGAGCGGGGAAGAGCCGTCGTCTTCACCATCCCAGATGCGGACAGCGTGCACCCGGACCTCCGTGGTACAGCTGGCGTAGGCGTCGTGGAGGAGGAGAACCGGCGGCACGTCTCCGGCAGCTCCCATCTTGACGACCAGGCGGAGCGCGGAGTAGTCCAGCTCCAAAAGACAGAGGGGATCCACGCAGCACACACTTCCGATGGTGCTGAAAGCTGCGCGGATCGACGCCTCGTCCCACAGCTCCGGCGGGAAGCCAGTGGCGGACAGGAGGGCAAAGCGCGACGAGGCCCACGCCGCCCTGTTGCAGCCGTCCTCCGGTCGCTCCAGCGAGATGGTGTGTCCGTCCAGCCTCAGGGGAAAGCGGGAGAGCGTGGCCTCCCTGTCGTCCGCAGAGGCGAAGACGACTAGGAGGGCGCCGAAATCACTGGCGGCGAGGGCCACATGCGGGTTTCCACCTTCCTGCTCCAAGGCGCGACGCAGGAGGAACCCCGGCGAAGCCGTGGCAGGTTCGACGCAGGCGAAGGCGAAGCGCTTTTTGCAGCTAGCACCAATCGAGCGGGGAAGGAACACTTCAGCAACCTCCTGACACCGAGGGGCCGAGGCGGAGGCAACCATCGCTGGGGGCGAGGCGAAGGGGATTGGCGCGAAGGTGGGCGGGCCGCGGTGGGCGCGGGCCACCGAACATTGACCGTCGACGGCAGGAGCCAGGGCAGCAGCCTCGGCATGGGGGTACGGGGTGGCAGGGCGCGTCATGAACCCACGGCCGCGGACTGCTGCAAGGGGGGTGCCCGCAGCCGCAGCAGAGCGAGGAGACGGCGGTGGCGAGGTCCGGGCAAGGGAGCGGCGCAACCTGGGGAGGGGAGAGGTGTGAGCTAAGGTTGAGAGGTTAGGAGCAGATCGGGAGAAGGTGAGCGGAGGAGACTCACATGTCTTCTTCTTGTGGCTGGAGCGCCCACACGCAGCGCAGCGGAGAGGATCTCTGCAGTCGCAGACGCAGTGGTGGGCGGAGAGGCACCGGAAACACAGGCGCTTCCCCTTGACCGGCGAGAAGACAAGGCGGCGAGGTGTAGCAGATCGACGGTGCGGAGGCGAAGGGGAGAGGAGGGCGTCCTTATAGGAGAGCGGCAGAGAGGTAGCTCCCGAGCTCGGTCCGGGGGAGCCAGCGACGGACCGGTCGGAGCACGGAGCCCGCAGCTGAGAGCCAGAGCTGTCCTCATCCGAGATTCGCTCGCCGCCGGGAAACGGGGGCACGCGCTGACCTTGGGAGGGCGGGGAAAAAGAGGGCGGCCAAGACAAGACTTCACGAGCGCGGTCGCTGCCCTGCGTCTCTGAAAAGGGGAGCGGAGACACGGGAAGGGGAGCTAGCTCGCAGGCGAGCAGGGGATAGGGGATGGGCTGGGTGCTGTTCCGATTTGGGGAAGAAGGGGGAGAGACCGATGAGAAGAGGGAGAAAGGATGACCAGAAGATGCCGTGGAGGAATACGTAGGCCCAGGAGCGTCGGTGGGCCCAGAGACGAGCCCGGAGGCGTTTGACCGGTCGTCCTCCACGTCAACCGCAACGTCGGCAGAAACCTCCAAAACGGTGGGGCCCTCTCCACCGCATGCACGGGTGATGCAGCTCTCGTCCACCGTTGCCGGGGAACCAAGCGCAGCTTGACCGCCGTCACCGCCGCCGCGGAAGGGCACCAGATCCCAGCAAGGAGGCCACGAGGGGAGGGCAGCGACCGCCGCCGCGCGGCCGTCACGGTGCAGTAGGTACAGGGATTTCCCTAGACGGAAACTCTTAGAGGCAAGGATGAACTCTCTAATGGCCGGCGAAGCAGCCAGTGCGGAGAACCTAGCGCCGCCGTGGCTCCGCACCGAGGAAACAGTCCGGCGAGACCGTGAAGTTGTAATTCAGGGCGTTGGCAACACAGTGTTTGTTAATCCGGGGGGAAAGGCTGGCCGGTGTAATCCAAAAGCGAACGAACTCGCACGAACCACCGATCGGGTTTGCAACCAAGGAATGGAACAAAGAAAGAATTGAGTCGAGGAAACGCGCACCTGGCGAGGGGCGCGAAATGCCGGCCCGTCTGGACGCGGGAGCCGCCACGCGCGCAGGCGCAGCACCGCCACGATCGCCGGGGACGTCAGTTGGAGTGGCCGCACGGGGAGGGGTAGCGTCGGCACCAGAAGCTCCGGTCGCAGGTGCCTCTACCGTCGAGGCGACGGCGGAGGCGCCCAGCGACGCTGCCAGCAGCGACACGGTGTGCGCGGAGGTGGGTGGAGGAAGCAGGAGGCTAGGAGGAACGTTGCCTAAGGCTAAGAGAGGGGCGGCGCTGGCCGACGAGCGGTCGGGCGCCGGCGACGGGCTGTCGCCCACGCGAGCGCCAGAGCTCCCAGAGCTACTCATCTCATATGATTCATATCACCGAAGTGTGTTTTTTGCATCCTTGTATATCTCTCTTTTAAGAACTAAAGCTTAAAATAAAATCATTCTCAAGTTAACTTAAGAGAACCCCAAAATTCTTTGGTGTGTGTTTTTGAGCCATTGCATATCTACATTTTAAGCGGTTAACCTTAAATGAACATTTCACACCCATGGTGCTAATCTCCTAGAATATGTAGTTAGTGGTTACTACTTTGAAGTGTGTTTTTTGATCCATTGCCTATGTATCATTTAAGCGGTGGAGCTTACAGAAAAGTCTTCTCTAAGTAACCATAGGAGAACATGTATCTACCTTTTACGTGGTGAAGCTTAAAAAACGTTTAATTCTTTAGAGCGTGTTTTGAAACTTTGTGTATCTACCTTTAAGTGGTGAAGTATAAAAGAAAAGTTGTACTGTGTAAGAGGCAGCTGCTGTTGAAGATTAGGGTCGAAAAACTGGCGGTGAAGATTATTGTCCATGCACAATTGAACAAATATTGGTGGGAAATAAGTTTCGAAGAATTACACGCGCGCTGTTGAAGAGTTACTATTGGATATTATCACTGATAATTAGCTAGTGTTGCGGTTGAAGAGCTGTGCGAGAAATTTCCTATAGAAGAACTATAGTTCTTGGACCCATGGAAAAATATTGTTGAGAAATCGCCATCGAGAAATGGCACACCGTTAAAACATTACTATTAGATAATTATCGCCGAAATTGATGCCGGATAATTACTGCAGTTGACTTAAGAGTTGCGGCTGAGGTTTTTTGTCAAAAAAATTGTTGTGAAAAATACCGTTCATCTACCGTTGAAAAAATACGGTTACAAAATTGCCAACAAAAAACTGCACAACGTTTGAAAAATTATAATTAGATAATTACCTTTGGAAAACTGTTGTTGGAGTTTAAGCCTTGTGCAAGAAAAATATTATTAAAACTTACAATTGAATATTAATGTAGAGCATTGTTCATTTGGCATGTAAGAATTAGCTTTCGTCCATCGTAGAAATAAGATTTTTGCAAAATTATCGTCGAATAATTAGGGGCTTTTGAAGAATGTGAAAACTACCGTTGAAAATAACCATCGATAATTACTACAAAATAAATTAATTTACGTATCGATAAATCAATGTGAAATTACCGTCAAAATTTACCGCAGAAAATAGAGGCATAAATTACTGTTCACGCAGTTACTGTTATTAGGTGGGTACTGTTCATCGAACACACTGTTCATATATGATGAACAGTCTCAACCCGCTATGGTGACCGCAAAAGGGGTTAGCCTTTATATATAGTCTTGAATAATACAATATCGGCGATTTGCTTTTGATCATATTTTTCCGTTGGCTACCTAGTTTGGCTGATCCGCTTGCTTAATTCGCTATCGGTCTCTTTTCTTGAAATCCAAGTCTATCATCATGGAAATTGACAAGGTTACCCCTTGTCACCTTGTGAGCAGCGCCTGGTTCTTTGAAGCTTGCGGCGAGCTGGAGGAGACAATTTACCACGCGCTCTTCGGTTGTACATCGACAAAATTATTTTGGGATGAATTGAGAAATGAGACTAGTATTAAAGTGTCGATACTACATCCAGCGTCCTGGGCGTCAGACATTGTTGATGGCACCATACGCTCGTCTGATCATATTAGTATGATCGTATGTGGATGTTGGACTGCGTGGAAAGAAAGAAATGCACACAACATGGCGAAGGGGGTCGTTCTATGACTGGTTCAGTCCGCTGGGTCTTGCAGACCACCTTCGATCTAGCCAAAATATATCGAGAAAGAAAAAAAAAGATTCAGAATCACAAGGTACGTTGGAAACCTCCCGAGCTAGGTCCTATAAAGATCAACACATATACAAGTTTCTTTGATGATACCATGTCTGAAGGCACTGACCTGGTTGTTTGTGACCACCACCAGGGGAGGCTGATCATGGCGCAAGCTCTCTGCCATGATCGAACATGTGGCGAATGCAATGACTACGGAGACAATGTCAATCCGAGAGGGAATTAGACTCGCGGCGGGAAAGGCTATAACCAATTGATCATAGTGTTAAGTTTCATGCACTAGCCACTTGAACCAAAAGGACTAGGCAATCCACATATACATTTCACAACACCCCCACTCACGTGTGACGGAAGAAGGGGGCAACAACAATTTTTAGGCTTAATTGCGAAAACCATGTGAAAGCCAGGATTTGAATTCGAGACCTAGGGCTCTGATACCATGTTAACCTTCATGCACTAGCCACTTGAACCAAAAGTCCGAACTGATGGAAAGGGCTAGTCAATCCACATATACATTTCACAACACATAGAAAGTGACTCTCAATTGGGTGTGAACCTATGTAATGCGGATGATGATAACCGCTCAAAAATTAGGTCTATTTGCCAAGAAGTTAGGGAGATTAGTAGAGCTTTGACTAGTGTTAGCATTGTTTTTTTGCTTGGCGTGAAGTAAACATGGGTGCCTATCTATGTGCTAAACAAGCTAGTATTACGAAGAGATGTATGTGGATTAACTATAATTCACGGAGTGATTGTAATCCTTCGGTTGATCAATAAAGTTCTACGAATTTGCAAAAAAAAAAAAGCAGTGCCCTGGTTCTTGAATTGAGATTATTCCTTCAACTCAAATAAGAACAGACAATGGTACGTGATGGTTAACTCAAATAAGAACAGAGAATGCTGCTGGTGCACCTTCGAATTGCAAATCCACGACAGATGCAGTTACAAATTAGCAGTCGGTATGTCGCCCAATTTTTCTGGGTATTTTTATTGCTCATACAGTCATACTACATAGTATATCCTTGCTGTTGTAAATGGGCTACCTGTATCCTCTGTTTCTCACAGATGAAAAATCCATCACCTGCTACCTACAAATCCTATGATCGAGCTCGCGAACACCGCAACCATGTCGTTTGGCTTCAGTGTCCGTCCATGGTTCGATTCCATCTAGCTCTATTTCTACATCAACCAGCTAGAAGTTAAGCATCTCCCATATCAGCTCCGGGTCGAAGGACGGCATCTTCTCCAGCGAGCACTCGGCTTCAGCCGCGGAGAACGCCCCCTCCGGCGACCCGTACGACGACGTCGTGGTCGTAGTTGTCGTCTCCGACGTCGCGGCGCTCTCCGAGAGGACGGGGCGGGCAGCGGCAGTCGGAGGAAGCTGGGCGGACTCGGCGTCTGCGCTCGGGCTGCTCTGCTTGTTCTCCTCGCGCAGACGCCTGGCGCGGGCGCGCTTGCGGGCCATCTTGACGCGGATGGCCTGGATCTTGGCGTCGACGGCGTCGCGGAGGGGCCGGAGAGCGTCGGGGCAGCCGTCATCGCGGGCGCAGTCCATGACGCCGGGGAAGTTGAGGCGCGCGTACTCGCCGCGGAGCTTGTAGGCGGTGCGGTCGTAGGCGTGCGCGGCGGTCTCGGGCGAGTCGTAGGTGCCGAGCCAGACGCGCACCCGGTTCTGCGGCAGCCGGATCTCCGCCACCCACTTGCCCCACTGCCGCTGCCGCACGCCGCGGTACGTCTTGGTCGACCGCAAGCTCGCCGCCTCTGCTCCTCCCAAGTCGTGCCCCGTGCCAGGAAAAGGAAAACTCGAGGCCGAGGAGGAGGACGAGGTTGCGGCGGCATGGTGCTGGTGTTGCGGGTGCGTGGCGGCGAAGGAGCGGAGGAGCTCGCACTGGCGGTAGTAGACGCTGGAGCCGAGCGGCGGGATGGAGACCGGGGGCGGGAGGTGGGAGAAGACGGTGTCGAGCGCGCTGGCGCCGCCCGGGGACAGAAGCAGAGACGAAACGGCGGAGCGCACTTCCCCCGTGAAGCTCGCCGGAGACAGCGTGCGTAGGCTGCCGTCCATCGATGGAGATGCTACAGTACTGGCTGCCGGAGCGAGGGGTAATCGCGGGAGGAATTTTCACGGACGAGGCGGGAAGCGCATGGTTAGCTCGGGAGTACGATTAGTGAGCTTTGAGATTTTTGTTGGAAGCCAGGTGCGTCTCGTGTGGCTTATATAAGCGACGAACAACAGTGTCGTTTTACGATTATGCCCCTAGAGGATTGGTATGTTTGAACACGACGCCGCTCATACACGTACGTACAAGTAGTACTGCTAAACCGGAATTAGTTGCACTGTAGGAGTTAATGTGACGCCACTTGGTCAACTTCTAAGGATGTTTACGCCTGTGATCACCATAATTAGTCAGTACAAGAAAAACAGAGATCACCATCTTTGACGAGTTCAAGCTCACTCCCGTGTCAACCCCCAAGGAAAGCATGAGTCCCGTCATTCTATTTGACAATGCCAATATGCAATCTTCTAAAGCAAAGGCCAGCTTCTTAAACAATTTGAAAAATTCCACTCGCAACCTCGATCCATCGAACTTATCCCTTTCGTCTCTCCTTTCTCTTCCTTGAACTTTAGACTTATGAGTCTCTTTTGTGAGAGGAGAGGCTCCGGAAGCCCATGTACGTAGTAGTAGGGTTCTCCCCCTGTAGTACTTTTCTTCGGTGTTTTTCTAGTGTTGTGGAGTAGAGTGCTGAATCTCATGGGCCAGATATGGTGCGTCCTGGCGGTTCTCCCTCTTCCCGTGGAGCTCCATCGATCATAGTCGGAAGTAGGGAGCGGGGTCCTCGTCAGCATCTCCTTGAATAAGGTTCATTGGTTCGGTGTCATGCTAGTTCTTTCATGCATCTCGGTGAGGTCATTCCATCCATGTTGGGGAGGTGCCGAGGGAGGTACAGATCACGATGGATCTTGGAGACGAGCTAGATGGCGGCTCGGACGATCTAATGCTGCAGTTTCTAGGATAACAAGCCTGGCTGCCAACTCTAATGGCCAATAAGTGGCCCTCATAAATGCCGGTGATTGCATCCGGTGTTTGCTCAACTTTTAGGTACAAGCACTTTGTGGGAGAACGATGTTCATTGTTCTCTCTTTCCCAATTGGCATTGTTCCCGGTGATAGAGAGAACGATTGATGGTGGAGTCCCAGATGCATCGGTGAAGAAGAAGAACCAGATCTCATTTTATCTTTGTAGTTTAGGGTCCTTCACGCTTATTGTGAGGACTTTTCTGCACTTTACTTTTCTTTTAGGGTCCTTTGCCTACCTTGTATGTCCACACTTTGACCAATGCAACCTTTTGGCCCTTAGGGGGCTTTCCCCTGTTAAAAAATTGAAGACATATATTAGGTGTTATTTCATATGGGGAAAGGCCCCGATGGGTCTGGAAATTGCGATTATATCAGGGGTGAGTACAAGATTACAGAGAGGACCCCAAAGAAAAAGTAAATTAAAAATTGACCCTCACAAATAGGGATTAGGATGTCAAAAAAAGAGAAGAAAAGCAATGTGGTCCATGTTCTTCATCACACCCCAGCCACAACCTCAAGGCTCGAGCACCATCGACACCACCGTGGACAAACCCACTTGGAATGAAGATGGTGAAGACCCTGGCATCAAGATCTAAGATCGTGCGATATGTCGATGTAGCCCCGAGGATGAACAATTAAGCTCAGGCTAGCACACTACAGAGCGCGGAGTGGCCCCCTAGCATGGAATTACGCTAGCAGAGCGAGGCCTTCGTCGATCTCCTCCGCCAAAGACAGTAGCTTCCAGAACACATGGGTGGCCATATACTCTAGAAAATTCCGCACAATCTCCAAATATGCAGGTCGCTGCATCATCCCGCTCCTTTCCCTTGCCACCATGGATGGACAAAAGAAACATCATCAAAGGGAGACTACAAATCTTGCCTCGCTCCAAGTGGTAGCTCTGCCAGAGAAGCGAGAACATAGCACCAGGATGCGGCGATGGACTCTCAAGGAGATAATGCAGAGAGAGAAGAAGGGGAAAAGAAAGTGTGGTGGTATTGCTCCATCCGTTCACAGTTACTCCGTGCTTATGGTTTAGATAAAGTTAAACTTTGTAAATTTTAACAAAATATTTTGGAAAACATCAACATCTACCATGTAAAATCTGTAGCATTAGAATATTCATGAAGTGCATTTTCATATTATATGTCTAGACTATTATGGTTGTTAATATTTTTGATTAAATTCAGAATACGAAGTAAATAAAACCGGAGGGGTGGTGTGAAATGGAATGGGTACTCCTACAAGACATGATGAACCCGTGGCAGTTTGGGGAATTTGGCTTGCCGATGTGATCAACGACACGTGGCTGAGAGCCGCGCACGGGCATGCCGTGCTGAAAGCAGTAATGCTACACGTACGAACAGTTTCCAAATCACTTACGGACTCATCATGTACACAGCAGGCAGGGTGGCTGTTTCCGATTTTTAAGCAGGGAAAGCAAACTGAACCAACCGGCTTCTTCCACATCAGTCCGTAGCTGTTTCCGTAGGGAGAGAATCCGTAAGTGTAGGCTCTAGCTAGGCAGAGGTCGGAACGTAAAGAAACAGAGGACGAGCTGCTCATGGATCAGTGATCACAGCTGTGAAGAAGAACCAAAAGCTAAATCCGTAAGTGTAGGCTCTAGCTAGGCAGAGGTCGGAACGTAAAGAAACAGAGGACGAGCTGCTCATGGATCAGTGATCACAGCTGTGAAGAAGAACCAAAAGCTAACTTTTGGCATTTATGGGGATTAGTTGCGGCGACAGCAGCGTCGCCACGTCGCCTTGGCCGTACAGTTAGTTCGATTGGACGCGGTCCAGGCCAGCGTGCATGATCCGGGGACACGTCGTCGGCCACGGCGTACCGCGCGCCGGAATGATTTCTTTCCCGGGAGAGACAGGCACATGTGCTGCTGATGGTTACCGGTGGCCCTGTCCTGTTTCGTGCACGGGATGGATCATGGCAGAGGCTTGCACGGTTGCGGTGCCGCGGTACGTACAGGGCTCGACGACGGTTCTAGCACTGCCATGTGTCTCCGGCTAGGTCCCTTCCTTTGTTCTGGTACCGTTGATCTCCACTTCCACGAATGGGTTCGGAGGAAATCAGGACATGCTTTAGTTGGTGATGTTCTATACAATTGTAAAAATTCAAAATCCAATTCATGTTCGATATTTTTTAAAAAAGTCAAGAATAAATAGTGGCCAAAATATTACCCGCAATATTTCTTATTATAAATTTCTCCCCGCAAAAAAGTGATATGAGCTCGAAATACAAATTTAGCATGTGAGAACATGAGCTTACTAATATACTGTATTCTCTCCAGAAATCCCGCAAACTCTTAAACTTGGTTTCCAATTATTTTATTCTAACTTGGTTTTTATATGATTATTTTTCTTTTGGGCGCCTATCGGAGCGGACTACCGGTGTCGGACGGTCAAACAAATGCATTCCTTTTTGCAAGGGCACTATGCCAATGCCATAATAGATGGTCGTAGCATGTACTACGTATATAGCTAGGTCCACTAGGTTGCTGGTCGGCGATGTCGTGGAGGTGGCCATGCTAGCGGAGCGGCTTTTGGCGGCAGCGCGCTTCCACTCTGGTGGTGGCGATCCTCAAAGAGCTGCTGCTGGGCGCGTGCCTTCCCGGTGCTCGGCGGTCTTCGGATCTGGTGAGTGCTTTGTTCCTCTTCCAGATCGATGCTTACGGTGGATCTGGAGCCAGTTGATGAAGAAGTTGGAGAAGATGAATCAAAGCAACTCTATGATGTCCACTACTAGGAATTAGCTTATAGCCGCACTTCTTACCACCAACGAGTCCGATTTGAAGATGCTGGCGGTAAGGCCTTCCAGGGTCGCCTCGCCTTACCGCTGGTGAGCTCGCACCGAAGGCGCCAGGGATACCTGTATTATCGCTGGCGAATCGAGCACGTAGGCGCCAACAATATGTTGGGCCGCGAGGCCATCGATGGGCCTCGCATTACCGGGGCGAATGGAGCCCGTAGGTGCCGGGGGTAAGTGGCCTTACCGCCGGCAAGTCCAGCACGTAGGCGGCGGGGGTAAGGTGAGGCATGGTGGGCCACCCAGGCGGATTTACCGCTGGCGCCCACTGATTGCATTCGCCGGGGGTAAAGTGGCCGAATTTTTCCTCCCATGCCTACACTCCGCACAAAAAATACGTCTAGAAAGATAAACAAAAATGATAAAAAAATTAATATTTCAAAATCCTTTGACATGCATGTACCTTACGCAACCAACTTATAGGGAAAAGTTGAAATTTGAAATTTGATATTCTTTGCAAAAAAGGTTGTTGCAAATTAAAAAGGCTTCAACTTTTGCGTACGAACCCGGGAAAAAACGTATAATATATCAAAATAATTGTGGGAAAAAGTTACATCCAAATTCACCAGGGTTTACTCGGTTACCCAATTTTTAGATTTTTAAAATTCCAAATAGAAATATGAAAGCAGGAAGATTTTAGATTTCATCAAAAAAATAAGAAAATTGTTTTTTTTTAAATTTTGGAATTTATTTTGTTGTCAGTTTTTAATTATTTTGAATGTTTCACATTATTTTGGAATCTTTTAAGTTTATGGGATTTTTAAGTTTATTGAAAATTTTAAGTTTATTGATTTTTTAGTTAATAATTGAATTATGCATAAAGATTATTTAAAATTCATTGTTGCATAAAGATTACTTAATCATTGTTGCTTATTTTTAAAATTATTTGAAATTCAAAAAATAAAATCATGTGTTATCAAAGTCTAAGGGTTAATACAATTCATATCATACTATTATCAAGGAGTTGCGAGCACAGTCTTGGAAGCGTGTAAGGAAGGAATGAAGAAGTTAAGCGTGCTAAGGGTGAAGTAGTGTGAGGATGGGTCACCGACAGTGAAGTTTGACCCTGAGTATGTACTTTGACATGAGAATAGGGGTGTGATTAGATATTAGAGTGAAAATTGTCAAACAATTCAAATATCCGAGAATAGAGAAATTCAAAAAATAAAATTCAGAAATTTTATTTTCAAAATACCTCGCGTTACCCCCGGCGAATAGGATTGGTGCCAGTGGTAACAAAAAAAGCACCGGTGGTAACAAATACCGCTAGCGAATTGGAGAAGGCGCTGGCGATAAGTGCCAGTTACTGTCGTTGAATTAGAAGGCGCCGGGGATAAGGCCTTACCACCGGTGAGGTGGTCGCCGGCGAATACAAAGGCGCCGGCGGTAGGGGTTTCTGGTGCGCTGGCGGTAAGCGAATTCCTAGTAGTGTGTTGGCGGTCCAAGTGCCGGCTCTACGGAGCCGTTGTTCGACGACTTTCCGCTAGCTGGGCATATGCTTCCGAATCAAGGTCATCAGAGTAGCAGTTGCGACGCGACGCGCCATCGACTCGTCTTGGTCATCGCTGGTGGACTCAGGGTCCAATTGGCCTTGTCTGTAATTTTCCCTTTGTTGTTGGACTTATCTATCAGATGGTTGCTTTAATGTCATCTTTTCTTTCCCGCAGAAAAAAGGAGGTCAAGCAATCAAGGAGAAAAGGTAAAACATGAGCATAAAACGACCACAAGACAAAGTGATATTCTGTAGTCGCCGAGGAAAAATATATACATGAAGCATTGCCTTGTCTGAAAATTAAGCTTCGATAAGATAATACACACAAATGTAATTTAGAATCTATTCGTTGATGAAGTATGACACAGCCATGAAAGTATGGTTATCGAGAAAATCAAGACCTGCCAAAATAAATCAAAATCTGGGTGTGGTCTCTTTTGTTGTGGACCAAAATTTTCCAAACAAAGATAGTAATTTTTTGAGTTGTTGGACGGTGAAGCCCACTCCAGTGTGTTGTGATCGTTTATACCGGGTAAAAAAAAGGTTGCCTATAAATTCAAATTTCTTAACTGCGCGGTATTGAACGCCATCATATCAAATCGTGCTCAAAATATACTCATGGCATTCGTACTTGTAAGTATCTCATGTTTAGACCGGACGGTTTTAGTGATGGTCAAATCGCAAGGTTCTCAATTTCTTTTGGAAACCGGAAGAATAACTAGAGAATCCTGTTGTTGTTTTTTGGGCCTATATAATGGAGTGTGAAAATATGCATGTAGACATGTGTACAAATCTCGTAAGCCTGCAATCATAAAAGGAACATGTCAACGCGTTCTAAACCAAATTTATAGCGAGATATTACTTGTAGATTGTTTGTTAACTCAAATGAGAGGTCTATGTCGCAAATGATGCTCATTCAGGTCACCTCATTTCATGGTCCCGCGGAACGCCTGGTGGTGGAAGCAACTGCAAAGTGCTCATTTGTCGCCTACGCACGAGGTCCGTTCACACCTATCCTGTTTTCCTTTCATGCATGTCCCGAAGAAAATTTTGTGTTTCAAGAAAAAAAGAGGGAAATTACACGTGATTATCTGTCTCCGGGCAAAATGAGCAGTGTGCAATTGAGACGTAGCCACAGAAAGCGGATAACTGGGGACTTCACATGACAAAAATATTCGAAACAAACGCAGCCAAACCACACTCGTCCACACGACTTTACTTGCGCTACTGTTTGCGAATTCAATCAAATCCCTGTAGAAAATGACATTGTATTTCCATGATAAATTCAGATACTTAACAATTGAAGGAAAACCAACATGATTGCCAATTACGCATCTGGATTGCTCACTTGTCGGTAGGCCCGTTGGTAGCGAGATGGCACTAGTTTCCAGCCAGAGCCCCCAAAGGGATTTGGGGCGCGTCGGATAAAAAACCGTTTCAGCCGCATCCCCCAAAGCCCATTTTTGTCCGGCGCGTCCCCATACGGTGTCCGGCGTCCCGGGCCCGTCCCCGTCCCACAGGGGACGCACCGGGGACGCCGGACACAACGAAAAGCGAGACGGGGAGTGGCGGGGCCGACCCGTCAGCGGCACAGGGAAAATTCGTCTCACACTCCCGCCAAATCCCGCCGCTCCCGCCAAATCGCGCCTATACCGCCGCGCATTTCAGGCCTCCCAAAACATATCCCGCCGCCGATTCATTTCTCCTATCCCGCCGTCCACCCGCCGGCGCTACCCTCTCCACATGGCGCCGCCGACAGCCCCCAAAAAGATGGCGAAGAAAGCGGCCAAGAAGCCGCCGGGCAATGGGACGAAAGGGGCGACAGCGCCGTTCGCGAGGCCGCGGAAGGCGCCGGCTTTGAAGAAGAAGCCTGAAGGATGGACCGATGATCAATGGCAGCAAGATTGCCTGCGCCGAAAGCTATCGACGGCGGAGCGGAAAGGACGGAGGGCGGCAGAGCTGGAGAAGAAGGCTCTGGCGGCATACCAGAACCAGCACATACTGGCCGGGTGCCTCGCCGCCACCAACGCGAGCCCATATAGTACGAACGTGCCGGTGTACGTTCCGGGAGTCTTCTCTCCGTCGTCATCCGCCTTCTACAACGACGGCCCCTCCGGCACTCCCGGGTGCGTGACGCCTAACTTGTCGCCGCACTACCGGATGCGGCTGCCGCACGGCGGCTTCAACCCCAACAACCTCTACTCCCCGGCGTACGAGCAGCGCGAGCCAGGACCCGGTCCGGATGGCGGCCCTTTCACCGGCCGCAGGGGTCCGCTCGAATACGACGGCGCCGGTGATGAGGAGGACTACGGGGTTGAGGAGGAGGATGACGAGGAAGAGGACGGGGTGGAGGACGACGAGGAGGACGACGATGAGGACGAAGAGGGCGGCGAGGAAGAGGACGACGAGGGTGCCGGTGACGATGATCTCGTGGAGGTAGACGCGGACGGCGTGAGGACGAAGAAGAAGAAGAAGAAGAAGAAGAAGGCGTCGGACACACGAGGCCCGAAGTGGACGCCTCTGGAAGATCTTTGTCTATGCGAGTCGTGGGCGACGGTGAGCCATGACTCCATCATCGGCGCCAACCAAAAAAGCGGGAAGTATTGGGCGAGGATCAAGGCCGAGTTCGATGAGCTCAAGCTCATCAACAGCGAGTACAAGAAAGTGCCAATGAAGAGGAGCCAGAAGGCAATGTCGACGCGATGGGCCATCATCCAGGCGTCGGTGAACTCCTTCCATGGGTACCATCAGGACTTAGAGACCAGAGGCGACAGCGGCGCCGACGTCGCCCAACTGGTACGACTCTTTCTTCATAATCCGTAGCGCCTACATTGTGTTCGATGAAATGACTCTGCTTCCTTTGGTTAGTTTGATAGGGCCATGGAATTGTACTCGAGGTACTCGGAAGGTCACAAGTCTTTCGTGCTCATGCATTGCTATGGCAAGCTCAAAATGAATGAGAAATGGCGGTTGACGCGCTTGTCGCTGTCCAAGGGGAAGGATGCCATTGATCTGGAGGCGCCGCTGGCAACTTCGACAGGGCGTCCTACTGGCAACAAGGCTGCCAAGGCCGCCTTGGCCGATGCTGCGTCGTCTGAGAAGACGCAGGCGTCGATCACGAAATGCCTCGCCGACATCTCCTCGACCTTTATCGCCCGCGACAAGAAGGCCGACCAAAGGTGAGCCGAGCTCCTCAAGAGGCAAGAGGAGAAGCTGGAGCTCAAGAAACGCAGGGATGACATGTCCCTGCTGAGAACGTCGACAGAGGGAATGTCTCCCCGGACGCGAGCGGCGCACAACTTCCTCAAAGGCCAGATCCTCGACGACATCGAAGCCAAAATGGCGGCGGCGGACGCGACGGCGGACGCGGCGGCCCTGGCAGCGGCATCGACGGCAGCGGCAGCGCAGCAAGAGCAGGCTGACGCGTCTTCTACTGCTACACCTGCGTTGGCCTCTGCGTCGGCGACGGAGCAGACGCACCATGCACAGCAACAGGCAGATCGCGACGAGGTCATCGTGCTTGACGGGCCTGCGTCGACTCAGGATACGACGCCGTCGCCCAACCCCTTTCCCTTCTTCTAATTTGCATGCACCACCGGTCCGTAATATGATCGCGCGCCCGGTACTTTGATCGATCGCCGCTACTCTGATCGCGACGAATCGGCGGGAACGATCTCTTTTGAATGCATCTATTTGAATTTCTGATTGGGGGCGGCGTTTGGGGGACGCGGCTGGGGAGCGACGTCCCCCAAAGACGGCACGAGCAAAACACGTCCCCCAAACGCTCGATCCGGCGCGGTTTGGGGGACGGTTTGGGGACGCGACTCGAGATGCTCTCAGCTGCCCAAGTCAAAGGGGTGGCCATGCATTTGCAGGCCTGGGACCAATGTTGGTGTGTGTACCAACACTGCCACATCGCACAGGAGCTGACATCTCTACAGCAATCATCGGACCGACCACAACCTACCTCTCGTGTCATCTTCTGAAGAACGTAAGCTTCCGATGGTCCATTCATCAGTCATCACTGACCATCTAGACAACATTCATGGCATCCTTGCTCAATGCTCATGACTCGTGATCGCTTGATTCTATGACTCCTCCGGCCATTCTTCCATCTGTTCACATGATGCTAAGGGGGAGCATCCGTTTCTCTGAAGTGTTATTTGCCATCAACTGGACTTCAATTTGTCAGGATGTCGAAGTAACTTGGCTTGGTTTGATTGTCCCCTTTTAGTTTTCGTATAGTTTCACAAGGCGCCCTCCATGACCGGATCCTCCCGCCGCTGACCCCTTCGCCGATTCAGAGTGCTAATTTGCTGCTCTAGCGGCGGCGCATCCTCCTAACGGTCCTACGAAAACTGCTCAAGTGGCAGTGCATTCACCACGAGCGCCACTGGTTTGACACGTTCTTTTTGGCGGTGCAAGCGATGAAGACCTACGATATTGTATTGGCGCGCCTTTAACTTTGAGTTCTAGGAGCTGTGGCCGGATGATGGTACTGTCATCGGTCGACCGCTCTAATGGTCAGCCACCGTGAGGTGTAGGGAGGCGACGAGGAGACTCATGAGCTGCTCGAAGCGGAGCGGGCCGATGCGAAGTATATCGAGGAGCTCTGCCACCCGCATTTTGGAGCGCGCTGAGAAAGAACACCTCACCTTTGAGGGCCACAAGGTGAGGAAGATCGACGGTGCCGGGGGCGTCCGGTGCGCGGGTCAGGGATGGAGCTAGGGGGTGCCAGCCAGGGCCATGGCCGCCCCTAACAATGGAAATTTTGTTAAAACACCCCTATCAATTATGTAAAAAATGTAGAATATTCTCTAAATTACCCATATGGCCCCCTCTAAAAGAAATGCTCAGTTGCCCCCCCTTTAGATAATTCTTGGCTCCGTCCCTGGCGCGGGTCATCAACCTCGGCTCAACGACAACGGTGACTCCATGGCGAGGGCGTTGGCCGAGATCTCCTAGAGCAATGATAAAGATCTTTAGGTTATAGTTAGAGTAATCTAGTTTCTCTAGAAGTTTAATAAAGTTCATTTACTTGTTTAAATCAAATATGTGTGAATTCCTGTCAAATTAGGATGATTTTGAGCATAAGGTGTTGGCTATAGAGGATAGGCTAGAAACAACTAAAATTAGGATGAACTTTCTTTGACGTGCTCATAGGGGTAGGGTGTGCATGGGTGCGTTGACATGGGTAGATGTATCTGTGTTTGCGTAAGCGTCTACATTTGTACTATGTTTTGCAAAAAAAAAACATATGGCACCACCTATGGAATAGCGGGGCGGATACTCTCCAGAATTATAACGGATCGGCTAGAAAGGCCATGCCGATACGTTCCGACTTCCGAGACGCCGCACTTGTCTATGTGATTCTCCGAAGCCAAAATATCAATGGGCAACAAAAGCAGGATCCAAGTCTACCCTGAAGCATCACTCTCACTCTCAGTGAAGCGAAGAACATACGAAATCGCAGCCTAACTTTACAGCACGATGAACGCTCTACGCTCTCGCGAGCTCGTACCGCGGAGCTGGTGTGGTCTCAGTCCCAGCCGAAAAGCAGCATTGAAACCCAAAAGGCAGCAGGCGGCATCAACCGCGCTTGAAAGGAGGCGGAGATGCTAGGAGATAGGCAGCGGCAGGTGGAAGTCAATGGCGACGGGGAAGCCGACGGCGAGCGTGGTAGCACGGTGACCACGCGCGCCTTGGTCTCTCATCTTCATGTGATGCAGCCACCGAGTGACCCTTTCTGCTTCTGCTGTCGCTGTGTGATGCAGCCATCCTGTCTGGAATTCTGACTTTGAGGTCGGCATAGTACCACAGTTCCTAGTTTGCCATGAAGTCCTGTATTCAAGGCTGTCCTTCATGTATAGTTTCCAGTTCAGTCATGTTGCTCAACTTGTGCTTTGTAAATTGCGACAAGACACCCGTCGACTATGTTACATAGTACGGGGATACGAATACGGGGATACGGATACGGGGATACGGGAAAACGGCATTTTCTGAAAATTGGCTTACGGGGATACGGAAGTATATGTATAAATGCATGCAAAAATTCAATAGTGAATTACAAATTAAACAAGGATAATGTGGAACAAAAATATGAAATAGATGTGCTAAGTTGAAAAGGTCAAGCTTCAGATGGTTCGTCAAGCTCCAGATGCTTCAGACGCAAGTTGTTATGCACAATCACCAAATCCTCAGCTCGTTTGGTGGTCATCATATTTCTCTTCAAGCTATAGATGAAAGAATATGCCCTCCATAGGGGGTAGAAAGGATCAGTATACTCGTTGTCTTCGGATCCATCAGCGGTGTTACTTCCAGACCTAGTCGTCCTAGAACGAGCAACAGAGGATTGACTGCTCGACCTAGACGCCATTCCCTAACAATGAGAAAAAATGATAAATAGATGCCTTTCGTTCTCTCCTAAATCCTAATCCATAGGATGTAGGAAAAAACAGAGAATTGGGAGCAAGGGATTGAATCTTACTTGCGTACAGATTCTCCAAGCTGGACGAATGACGACGACTAGAAGATCGGCGAGGCGCTGCCGGCGGCGGCGAGATGGAGTTCCAGATGCGCCAGAGTTCTAGCGATGTGGCAACTGCGAGGCGATGGCGAGAGGATTCCATACGGTTAGGTTTTATCATGCATTGGGTAGGCCTTCTCATGGGCTGTGGATCGAGTAGCAACAAGCCTGTACGTATCCTGGTGTATCCCCGCGTGTCCCAGCCGTTCTCAGAATTTCTTTGTTTATTTTAAATTAGATAAAAATGGGATACTTTGGGATACGCGTATCGGCGCGTATCGGAGCGTATCCCCGTCCTGGTGCAGTATTTTGCACCGATACGGCACCTCACTGCCGTATCCCTGCAACGTAGCCCGTCGATTCGAGGTCGTCCATTCACCCCGGCAGTTTCCTAGGACGGATGCCCAGTTCAGCATGGTGTCATCTATGACGAATTGTCGAGGCCATGGAACGATCGCTCTATTCTATGAGACTGCGGCGAGGAGTCACGCTGGGACACACGGTGATGGTGCAGCGGCGAGCAAAGGAATGACTACGACGAGGCTTCCGCCACGAGCTCCGTGACGGGGATTAGCAGCTGTCTTCGTAGAGTAGTGGTTCAAGACGCTCACAATCGAGGCGAGCGAGAGCGCCGACGTCGCCGTCGCGCCGCGTGTACGTGTCCGGCCGCCCCCACGAGAGCGCCGCGAACAGCAAAGCGTTCCTCGCGCCGAGAGGTCGCCGTCGGGCCGGCAGCGGCGCCGGACGGAGCCAAAAGAACGCTTTTCCCCACGCCACGCCACCCTACTCTGATACAAGGACCCTCTGGACGGCATTTACCCGATCGGGACGACCCCGACGAGACGAGTAGCGGCGGCGAACGAACCACCGGCGGCACTGCAACAGGTGTCAATCCTGCCGCTGTGCCATGGCGTTTTTGGTCAAACCCGGAGAAAACGGTGGCGCCCATGGATGCCGATGGCAGTCGATAGCAATCGGGGGACGCGCCACGTCGCCGGGACGCTCGATCCATCGTCTCGAAGATGTACGTAAGTAGGATGTTGGAGTTGTGTTAGATATTTGTATAGTAGAGGGGTTAAAGTAAAAATGCTGTAACATGTATAAGCCTAGTACAGATGAATGGATGGGTGAGAAGCTGCCAGAAAATATCCCGTGCCTTCCACTTCTTTCCTGTCTAACCTAGAACTAGAAACAGAGCCTCGCCGCCGACATGGTATCAGAGCACGCGGCGGCGCTGTCCGGCGGCACGGAGGATTGAAGGATCCGGGCCTCTGGGGTGCTGTGGGCGAAGACGCTGGTGTGGGAGGTGGCTGCAGCTTCTCCAGGAGTCCAACCTGCTAAGGGCTTGGAGGAGCTACGGATCCAGGAGTCCAGACTGCGGTTCTCCAATCAAGGTTAGGTGCCTCTAGTTGCTTGGGGAGGCTGAGATTTGAGGGGAAGATAGGGTTGTGATTGTGGATTTAGGAAGGCTGAGACTTTAGAAGAAGTCAGAGTTTCAGCTGTGGATTGGGGTCTGAGTTGTGTGACAATTTGGGTGCTGATTGACGACGGCCTGAGGTGCTTGTTACCCTGAAGGGCGGTGTTGGAAGATGGGCGACAAGACTGACACTCCAGGACCTGTGACGGCAGCAGAGCTAGCGGCTATCCTGCGGGCAATGGATGATAGGTACAGACCTCTATTCGATGCTATTAGTAAACAAGCAGAAAGCTCAAGAGCAGAACCAGAGGTCAAGGAAGAGATACATCCTCTGCAACTTCCTCTTGTGAAGCTGGAGGGATCCGAGACTTATGCAAGTTGGGCGGAGCACGCAGAAACCATCCTAATTTCTAGGAAACTTGAGGGTTACATCTCAGGTACAGTTGAGAAGCCTGCTGAAGAGAATTCGAAGGAGGGACAAAGGTGGAAGATGACAAATGCACTCGTGAGAGCCTGGTTGTTAAGTTCCCTCTCACCTCAAATAGCAAAACAAGTTGAGAGAATTAAGGAGGCTTCAGAAATTTGGAGGCTCTTGAAAGGCACCTTCTCAGGAGTTGGTAATGAGATGCTTGCTTGCAGAATACAGAAGGAGTTACAGCAGGTCAGTCAAGGAGAGAGGACAGTAGTGGAGTATGTCTCAGAATTAAAAAGGTTGTGGAGTGACCTAGATTATTATGATCACGTTGACTTGGAGTGTGGAAAATGCCTGGAGAAGTATAATCAATGGACAGAAAGAAAGCGAGTGAGGGATTTCTTGAATGGACTTAACCAAAAATTTGAGAACAGGAGGGCAGCACTCTATGGAATCGGGAAGCTACCTAACTTGGAACAAGCAATTTCTGCAATCATAAGTGAAGAGACACGCCTACGATTAGAGGCAACTGAGCTGGGTACGCAAGGAGTGGCACATAGGCGTTCCGCTTTGTTCGCTGTGGAGAACAATGCTTATCAACGGCCAGGGACAAATGGATTTGAAAGAACATGTTTTGAGTGTGGTCAGCCTAGACATTTGAGGGCCTCTTGTCCTGAATTGAATGGAGGTGGCCGGGCTAGAGGTCAGAATTGGCGTGGTAGGGGTCGTGGCCGCATGTTTGGTGGACGTCGAGGTGGCCACGGACGAGGTATGTGGCTAGTAGGGAGAGCCAATACCTCAGCTACCACAGAGGAAGCCGCCACAAAAACAGTGACTGTGGAGATGACTGCAGAGGACCTAGAAAGATGGAGTCAGCTCAAGGGAATGAATCAAAGTGACAAACAAACAGCCGAAGCATTTACTCCTTCAACTTCCACGACTTCTGCTAATTTTGGCGGTAAAAACTCTACTGCCGAAAATTATGAATCTAGTTGCATACCCTGGTTAATAGACTCAGGTGCATCTAGGCATATGGCTGGTTCTCATTGGCAATTTTCTAGTTATAATCCTAACTTGAAAGGACAGAGTGTGAGCTTGGCAGATGGTTCGACTCGAGTTATTATGGGAACAGGGACAGTAAAATGTGACTCTAACATGTCCCTTTCATCCGTGTTACATGTTCCTTCATTCCCAATTAATCTTTTGTCAATCAGTTGTATTACAAAAGATCTAAATTGTGCTGCTATCTTCTTTCCACATTGGTGCTTATTTCAGGAACTTGGGACTGGAAGAAAGCTTGGGATGGGGAGCATGCATAATGGGCTGTACTACTTGGACAACAATACATCACCATTTGTAGCTGCTGCCCTAGCTCACAATCTATTAGAGGAATGTCTACTGCAACATCGTCGACTAGGGCATATGCCCTTTGGTATTTTGGGTCAACTCTATCCTGACCTTTTTAGTAAAGTTAGCAAGGAAAAGTTGTTGTGTGATGCTTGTCAGTATGGGAAACAAACCCGAAGTTCTTATGTATCATCAGACAATCGTAGTAGTGTGCCACTTCAAACTATCCACTCAGATGTGTGGGGCCCAAGTGGAGTAGTATCAATTAATGGTTATCGTTATTTTGTGACTTTTATTGATTGCTGCACTAGAACTACTTGGGTGTATGTTTTGAAAAACAAGAGTGATGTGTTTGAATGCTTTAGAGATTTTTATAATATGGTGGTGACACAATATAATGCTCAGGTGAAAGTACTACGTACTGACAATGGTACTGAGTATGTGAACAAAGACTTTGATGAATATTTATCAAACACGGGAATTATTCATCAAACCACTTGTCCAAGCACCTCGGAGCAGAATGGTTTAGCTGAGAGGAAAAATAGACATCTCCTAGAGGTTACTAGGTGTTTGATGGTAACTATGAATGTTCCTAAATATTTGTGGAGTGAGGCAGTGATGACTGCCGCCTACTTAATAAACCGAATGCCATCTAGAGTGCTTGATCATAAGACACCTCTCGAGTGTTTAACAGGTAAAACATCATATGCGGTTCCTCCAAAAGTGTTTGGATGTGTGTGCTTTGTGAAAGATTACAGGCCATCAGTTGGGAAGTTAGATCCTAGAGCGGTAAAATGTATATTTGTCGGATATTCTGGGAAACAAAAAGGGTATAAATGTTGGTGTCCTGCTGAAAAAAGAATGTTTGTAAGCATGGATGTAGTATTCAGGGAGCATGATGCGTTTTATGGTGGACCAATTGATTTAAGTGATGTGTTTCCTGATATGTTTGCTGATGATACCTCAGAAACAGATTGCGCGACAGGGGGAGATAAAGCGGAGGAAGGCAATGATGCACTCACAAATAATATGATTGTTCGAATCATGCCAACAGGTGATACACATGGTGATGAATGTGCTAGTGTATCTGAAACAGACAACGAAGATGTACAGGGGGAGTTTCAGGACAGACCAAATGAAGCACAATGGCCTAAACCGAATGAGGACCGACAGCTTCAGGTATATTCAAGGAGACACCGAACGGGAGAGGAACAGGTGCAAGTGCAGGAAATAATTCCAGATACATCCCAAACTTCACCATCCTTATCATCATCATCATCATCATCTACAAACAGTGGTACACTCTCCTCACAGTATGATGATTTAGATGTTCCTATTGCTCATCGAAAACAACCACGGACCAATGCTGGGAAATTACCTTCAAAACTATCCCCATATTGTGTTTCGAATTATGTTTCATACTCTTCTATTGGGTCTCAATACAAGTCATTTATATCATCCTTGGATTCTGCAGTACCTGTTCCACATGATTGGCAAGAGGCAAAGAAATACCCAGAATGGAGGATGGCAATGCTAGAAGAAATGCAAGCACTAGACAAAAACAACACATGGGTACTTACTACTCTCCCTCTAAATAAGAAAGTGGTTGGTTGTAAATGGGTATTTACTATAAAACAAAATTCAGAAGGCAAGGTTGAAAGATACAAGGCTAGATTAGTAGCAAAGGGATATAGTCAAACATATGGGGTGGATTATGATGAAACCTTTGCACCTGTAGCAAAAATGAATACAATCAGGACATTAATATCGGTAGCCGCTAACCGTAAATGGAAACTATTCCAGCTAGATGTTAAAAATGCATTCCTCCATGGAGAGTTGCAAGAAGAAGTCTATATGGAAATTCCTCCGGGTTTTAATACAAGAGAAACTGAGGGTAAGGTGTGTAAATTAAGGAAATCCCTTTATGGACTAAAACAGTCACCAAGAGCTTGGTTTGGGAGATTTAGAAAGGAAATATGCTTGATGGGTTACCAACAAAGTAATGCAGATCACACCCTTTTCTTTAAGCATTGTAGTGGTAAAATTACAATTCTTGTTGTCTACGTAGATGACATAGTCATTACAGGAGATGATGACAAGGAGATATCACATCTGAAGGAGATGTTGTCAAAATCATTTGAAGTCAAGGACTTGGGGTATCTTCACTACTTCCTTGGAATCGAGGTTGCATATGGTATTCAAGGTATTTATCTCTCACAAAGGAAATATGTACTCGATTTACTTGCGGAGACTGGAATGCTCAACTGTAGACCAGCAATCACCCCCGTTGAATCAAATCATCGCACTTTAGCAGAATTTGGTGATCCAGTGGATAAACACCAATATCAAAGACTAGTGGGGCGCTTAATCTACCTATCACACACCAGACCGGACATTGCATATGCAGTTAGTGTTGTCAGTCGATATATGCATGACCCTCGCACCGGTCACTTGGATATTGTGAATCGTATCTTACGGTATCTTAAAACCTGCCCTGGGAAGGGTATCTTGTTCTCCAGAAATGGGCACCTAAAGATAGAAGGTTACACAGATGCAGATGCGGGCTGGGTGCCTAGATGATAGAAAATCAACCACAGGCTATTGTGTGTTTGTTGGTGGTAACTTGGTTAGTTGGAGGAGTAAGAAACAGAACGTAGTTTCCAGATCCACAGCGGAAGCAGAGTTTAGAGCTATGGCCTCGGGCTTATGTGAGTTGATGTGGCTGCGGATATTATTGATGGAACTAGGGCTCTTTGATAATACACCCCTTCAACTCTACTGTGATAATCAAGCTACAATCAGGCTTGTGAATAATCCCGTTCATCATGATAGGACAAAACATATCGAAATAGATAGGCACTTCATAAAAGAGAAGATAGATGGGGGATTAATTCGAGTCCAGTTTGTTAGATCTGGAGAACAAATCGCTGATATGTTGACCAAAGGAGTGTGCAATGTATCTTTTATGAAAATCTGTAGCAAGATGGGGCTCTTAAATATATTTGCCCCATCTTGAGGGGGAGTGTTGGAGTTGTGTTAGATATTTGTATAGTAGAGGGGTTAAAGTAAAAATGCTGTAACATGTATAAGCCTAGTACAGATGAATGGATGGGTGAGAAGCTGCCAGAAAATATCCCGTGCCTTCCACTTCTTTCCTGTCTAACCTAGAACTAGAAACAGAGCCTCGCCGCCGACATAGGAGTTTGTTGAGAGGGCCAGCGGCGAAAATTAACTAATTAAGTCATTCCGTGATGTGTGTGCACGCTGCGAGTCGTATCGGCAAGGCAGTGGTGGCGTACGTGGCAACAAGATGATCGATGAAGCTAAGCTGCAAGCTCAATGATTCGGGCTACGTCTTGTCTGAAATACTTGAGCACAGGTAATTCACTAATTCGAGTAGGAAAGCACATATTCTGTGTAGAGGAAGTCTTGGATATCTTAATTACCTCTCCACGGACCAACGCCCTTGCGTGCAGGGAGATGACTTGTTTGTTCTTATCCTGATCTGCGTTTGAGACCCTACGTCATGTATAAGTGGCACTTAGTTGTTCATTGCCATCTCAAAACCCTTTGATCACAATAGGATGCTACGTCAAATTCTTGAAAATTTGACCAACTTCATACAAAAAGTACTAGTAGTAACATCAAATTTTAATGGCGGGTATATCGATATGTTAGATACTAACTTTATAAATGTTTGACTTAATTATGAAATTAAAAGTAGAACAGCATATCAGCATTTAGAATGTTGAACAAATACAATATATTGTATGGTAGTTCTATCGATATTGATTTGTTATTCTACAAGTTGATTTTTTAGATAAAGAAATCGTTGAATTATGACTAAATTTATGCGACTTGTATTGCGCACAATATAACATACCTACAATACGGTGGCAATTATTTCTTTAATCACTTAGCCCTAAATCCATTACTCATATCCTTTCTACTCAGGGTTCCTAGCCACTGGCTTGAATATCTACAACCGCCTATTGCTTCCTCGCATGCCTGGAGGACCCATGAGCTTCGCCGTCTCGACCTCTTGCATCCACCTAGGATCATGTGAGCCGATGGGGATGTGTTCCTCTCCGCCTCGAGCTCCCAATCACGACAAGGAGGTCACCCTGGACCACCGCTCGTCCTGGAGCTCATCTAAGAGGTAGTCCTCGACCAGGAGTTCCCAAACAGCCGACGAGCTCCATCTTGTCTCCTAGCAAGGTCACCTCGATGTTGTCATCGAGCCCAACTTTGATACGTAAGAAACAAATCTATAAATGTTGTACCGTACTATATTAATATATCATATATTCGCAACATATGAAGAGTTACCACCGTCGTTTTCAATGATTTGTGATATTTCTCACAAGGTGCCTTCTATGTGGCATCTCACTCTCGAAAACATGTGACCCTTATTTTATGTATTTTTTAGATTCAGAAACCTCTAGTACTCAAATGCAACCGGGATTTTTAGCACATCGATTTTTCTGGAAATAGAAGAACATTTTTTTATTTCTTTCTATTTCCTAAAGATAAAGTGCACAGTTTGACCAATTTGGATTTTATTGGATGTTCAACACTTTCAGTTTTACTATTTTCAGCACAATTCTTCTTCCGATTTTTTTTTAGTTTTTGTTGGAATATAGTAAAATCAAAATATTTACAAATGAACATATTTAAGTCATCGGAATGCTCAAAATGTTTCAGATTTTTATGATCAATATTAGTTGCCCATAAAAATTGTTTTCTTGTTACTGTTTTCAAAACAGAATCTGCCCCTTTGTTGGAGAGTGGGTTTTAATTAGATCTTAAACTACTTTTTGGATGTTACCTACTGATGCAACACTTCTATAATTTCAAAGAAATATTTGTTTTTAAGCTTGGACAGTAGCTTAAGAATATTATATACTGCACTAGTGACTCCCGCCGAATAAGAACGAGAAAGTTTTTATGGTGATTTTTCACATGGAATGAAGGAGCAAGAACATGAGAAATATTCGAGAAAGTTCAAAACCATAAGATTGAGGATGCCTCCGCATCCCCCTACATCAATAACATCTATGTTGCAAACCTTTTAATTTTAATTTGTAGTAACATGATCTAGCGTTTAAGGACTATATGGTGTATGGTGATGATGGATGGTTGTGTCACATATGCGATAACCTTATGAATGATCTACCCTTCTACCATCGCCTTCTTCCCTTTATACAAGCGTAGGTCTTGAGAGTCTTCATCTTGCACTGAAGATCTTTATGTCTTGTATGCCAAGTCTTGGAATGTCAAGAAGTTAGCATATATCTCACTTGGTTAGGAAAGTGGATGTATAACCTAGCCACATAGGTTCAAGTTCTCAAGGTCACACATATTTGGGTTCTTATTATTAAAAAAAAAACGCATTGTAGGCGCTTCCCTAACGACGTTCCTCTGCGTAGAAAAAGTGTTGGAATAATTCCTTCCATATCTTGAGTGTGGTAGATCTTGATTTCAAGGCAGTCAGGGTGTAGCATGGTAGATTAGGTCAGTGGAGTCCTCAAGTGAACCCCTATCACCCTAGGTGTCGTTGGCTGGATAGGGTATAGGTCCGTTGGGATATCATATGGGGGCTGCCCTAGCTAGCGCTCGTGCGCCAGGGAGAGATTGTGCAATCGGTTTCTAACCAAACATTCTTTCCTTTTTTGGCATATTTTGGACTGTAGTGGAGACTATTGAGGGAAAGTTTTGCATGCATGTAGAAACAGACGAATTTGATGACGTAAGCGAGAATCTTTCCAAATTTGAAAATTCAAAATGTTTTATCTCACAAACGTCAACTCCGATTTAAGATCTGTTTTCACCAATAAATTCGTCTCGACGAGATCTTCAAAACTAGCACCCATGTTAATATGTTTCGACAAACTTTTTTTCTGGCAAAAAATTATCAACCCTCTCTATTTGAATAATCAACCCCTCTGTACTTGAGTGATCAACGGTAAATGTATAAATTTATCAACCTGGTGTAGGCTATTGAGGGAAAGTTATGCATGCATGCACAAATAGACGAATCTGCTGATGTCAGCGGAATCTTTTCCAAATTTGAAAATTCAAAACATTTTAACTTTCAAACGATAACTCCAAATTAAGATCTGCTTTCACCAATAAATCTGTCTCGACGAGATCTTCAAAATTAGCACCCATGTTGATATGTTTCGAGAAACTTTTTTTCGAGCTAAAAGTTATCAACCCTCTCTATCTGAATAATCAACCCCTCCGTACTTGAGTGATCAATGGTGAATGTATAAAATTATCAACTCAGTGCGAGCTTATTGAGGGAAAGTTCTGCATGCATGCACAAAAAGACGAATCCGCTGATGTCAGCGGAATCCTTTCCAAATTTGAAAATTCAAAATGTTTTAACTTTTAAACGATAACTCCAAATTAAGATCCGGTTTTACCAAAAAATCCGTCTCGACGAGATCTTCAAAACTAGCACCCATGTTGATATGTTTCGAGAAACTTTTTTTCGGGCTAAAAGTTATCAACCCTCTCTATCTGAATAATCAACCCTCCGTACTTAAGTGATCAACGGTAAATATATAAAATTATCAACCTGGTGTAGGCTATTGAGGGAAAGTTCTGCATGCATGCACAAATAGACGAATATGCTGATGTCAGCGGAATCTTTTCCAAATTTGTAAATTCAAAACGTTTTAACCCGGTGCCCCGTTATTTATCAATGGTAATTATAAATAACTACCAACCCTAACAAGTATTCCATTTAGAATATTTTAGCGAACATTTTTTTATTTTACAAGCTATCAACCCGGTGTCTCGTTATTTATCAACGATAAATATAAAAATAAATAATAACCCTAAAAAGTATTTTATTTAGAATATTTTAGCCACTCTCTTTTAGTTTAGAAGCTATCAACTCGGTGACCCTCTATTTATCAATGGTAAATATAAATAAATATCAACTCTAAAATTTTAATTTAATTAAAAAAAAATGTAGCGACTCTTTTTTTGTTTACAAGTTATCAACCCGGTGCCCCGTTATTTATCAACGGTAAATATAAAATA
Source organism: Lolium rigidum (assembly GCF_022539505.1). Lineage (NCBI taxonomy): Eukaryota > Viridiplantae > Streptophyta > Magnoliopsida > Poales > Poaceae > Lolium > Lolium rigidum. Next base: position 216,397,892 of record NC_061511.1, on the reverse strand, counting down.
ACTAGCAACCCTAAAAAGTAATTTTCATTAAGAATTTTTTTAGCAACTTTTGTTAGATTACAACTTGAAACAATACTTAATTTGATTAGCAAGTGGTAGTTCATTTGAGTTGCAAGTGGATCTTCCCACCCGTTATTTTCCCCCTTAAATACCACTGCCCGAAAAAGGGAATTGCAAAAGGACCCCATTAAATCTGAATTACCATACGAAAAAAAACCCAAAAGAGAATTGTAAAAAGTGAATTGAGAGTCTGCCTCGTCTTTGAAGAAAAAGAGTGAGATGCTTATGTGTATGCATGCAACGAACTTATGAAAGAGTCTTTGAAAAGTTGGCTCGTTAAATGCAAATCGCATGAGATACTACGTGCATGTGTAAATGCGTAAGTGTGAACGCTAATGCAACTTGCAAAGTAGTAATACAAGCTGTTAGTGTGAACACATGTGAACGCAATTAAAGCACTACGTGATACAAAGGGAATTGAGTCACGCTTTCGCGTGAGCGCTCCGCGCCACAGAAATCGATCGCTCGAGCGAGTGATTGCTAGGGAGGGGATTCTATCATATGGGTTATTTCCATATATCGTCGATAGAACACAACACCTGGGGATTGCGCTGCATTTAAAAGTTTAACCAAAGGTGTATATGAAAAAGTATCAGCATCTAACAATATCGAACTTATATTACTAGGACCATCATCGATAATATTTTGATGATGTATATACATTAGATATTGTAAGGATTAATATTTTTGTCTTTATAAATGGCCAAACTCGACAAAGTTTGAGTTTGACCAAAAGCTATATGCATCACATTTTGGAACCGAGGGAGTTGTCGGTTGTTGGTGCAAGACTACAGAATGAATATCGACATGAGTCCTGAATCCTGAATGAAGCTACAAAGCCGCTGGCTAGACTGAAATGGAGCCGTGGATGTGCGGCCTAACCGCTGTTGGCGGTCTGCACCTCGACGATGGCAGAGGAGTTGCTGCGTTGTGTCGATGGCAGAGGACATTGCAGGGTGGAGCTATGAGCGCCGCCGCGTCCGCCTGAACCTTTATGACCACCAGGTAAGAAGTGTGCTTCGGGAGCTCAGTCCCCGAAGCCGAAGGTGCAAGAGCAGAGCATCGCGAACCTCGAGCACAACAGCCGGACGGGTGCCTGGGGACGGCAGCAAGTCTGTCGACGTCTGGGCATGGGCCACCCACTCCGACGGCGCCATGGTCGCTCCTCACGTCAGGGCTGGCAGCGGGGCGCACCCGAGAGCAGATCGACAAAACGACGCCGGGAAGTCGGTACTGGAAAAGTTGAGCATCTCCCAGATCAGCTCGGGGTCGAACGACGGCATCCGCTCCAGCGAGCACTCGACGTCGCCCACGGAAACCGCCCCCTCCGGTGACCCGTACGATGACTCCGTCGTCGTCTCTGACGTCGCGGCGCTCTCCGAGGCGACGGGTCGCACGGCCGCGGCCGGCGCGGACTTCGCGTCTGCGCTCTGGCTGCCCTGCTTGTTCTCCTCGCGCAGCCGCCTGGCGCGCGCGCGCTTGCGGGCCATGCGCACGCGGATGGTCTGGATCTTTGCGTCGACGGCGTCGCGGAGCTGCCGGAGCGAGTCGGGGAATCCGTCGTCGCCGAGGCGGTCCATGATGCCGGGGAAGTTGAGGCGCGCATACTCGCCTCGGAGCCTATACGCGGCGCGGTCGTAGGCGTGCGCGGCGGTCTCGGGCGAGTCGTAGGTGCCGAGCCAGACGCGCACTCGATTCTGCGGCAGCCGGATCTCTGCCACCCACTTGCCCCACTGCCGCTGCCGCACGCCGCGGTAGGACTTCGTCTTACCCAGCGCCGCCGGTCCGTCATGCGCCGTGCCGCGAAAAGGAAAACTCGCGGCCGAGTAGGAGGAAGTGGCGGCCGCAGCGTGTTGGTGGTGCTGCTGCTGCGTGGCGGCGAAGGAGCGGAGGAGCTCGCACTGGCGGTAGTAGACGCTGGAGCCGAGCGGCGGGATGGTGACCGGGGGCGGGAGGTGGGAGAAGACGGTGTCGAGCGCGCTGCCGCCGGCCGGTGACAGGAGCAGGGACGACACCGCCGAGCGCACCTCCCCCGGGAAGCTGGCCTGAGACAGCGTGCGGAGACTGGCGTCCATGGATGGATGCCGCTGCTACCGGAGCTTGGGTGTGAGAGTTTGTTGTCTGGTAATCGTTGGAGGATTTTTCACGGACGAGGCGGGAAACGCATCCTTGTAATGACGAGTCCTGTGGCTTTATATAGGCCACTAACAGCGCTGCATATTTACCATTGTACCCTCAGGCCTCATATTTGTTTGAACTCGAGATTGTCCATATACTGGTAACCAGCTGAAGGATTAGTTGCGCCGGAATTATGTGACGCCACTTGGTCAACTTCGCAGGATGTTTACACCCTTGATCGCTAGAAAAAGAAAGAAAAAAGAGATCAACATCTTTGACAAGTTCAAGACATAGTTCACTCCCATGTCAAACACCAAGGAAAGCATGAGTCCTGTCCATTCAGTTTGACAAAACAATCACTCGAAGCCATAAACTATTAATCAGCTAAAGAAAGGCCAGCTCTCAAAGCATTTTAAATCCCGTCTTCAGATTTGAATTTTGCTTGCTACCTACCGATCCGTCGACGGATCGAGAGAAAAATACCAGTCGACTGATCTAGAGCAAAAGATCGATCGCTCTCACTCGTGCGTGTTGCCTTCTTTCCTCCCATGGCTCGCCGGTAATATGGGCATCCACCCTTTTTTTCCTCGCGCGGCTTGTCGGTAATATGAGCCTCAACCATATGTCGGTTTGAGCGAGCATGCCAATCACATGGAAATCCAGACGCTTCACATTTTGTATCAAGGGAGTGGATCCAAAGACTAGCCAGCGACTCGTTTTTTGTTGTAATTGTTCGCCACTTTTTGTAATAATAGTATTTTTTAATTGAATTTGTATCATATTAGTTGTTGCTTGAACACTTTGCATTGTTTCCAAACTTATGGATTTTTGTTGTAATAATTTGTGACTTTTGTAAACATATATTGTGGTTTTTGTTGTAATTTAGTATGTAGCAAATTAATTGTTGTTTGACCACTTTGCTTTGTATACAAACATATGTATTTTTTTTGAAGTGATCGTTTGTTAAAAAATAGTTGGTCATCTTTGTAAAATTTGTTTACGATTTTTTTTGTAACTCAATAAGCCGAAAATATATTTGTTGTTTCACTTTTTTGTAACATAACACTAATTTTTAAAAATGTTGCGATAATTTTGTTGCAGTAGTATATTTTTCTATACGTGGAGCAAGGATTTTTTATTGTAATACTCTTTTTTAAATGTTATTGTAATACTCTATATTGGGGTAAATCATCACGATGGCACATGTACTGCCATAAATATCCAAAAAGTTAGGGCTAGAGGGTTGTCCTTGGGTTTTTAAGTGGAGTTTTTCGAAATATATTACTATGAAGAGATACCAATTACATCCAGCCTTTGCAACGATGCAATATCTTAATAATAGTACGGATGCACCCAACACAAAAAAAGTCCCACTACGGTATTCTAGCCCTAGCAACAACAATACATCCACCACCAGGACAACACCTAAACTCCAGACTCTCCAAAAGCGACGCCTCCAAGAATGAAACAGTGCACAACTGTCATTGTCGTCCGATCAAAAGATTTTAGGTTTTCACCCTGAAGATAGTCCTCGCTCTCAAAACAATGCCTTCAACAAGGCCATTGCCAGACACAACCAATTAATATCAGACCTTGGTTTTTCACCCTGAAAGACAAGAATCTAAACTTCACCTACGATGCCACCCCAACTTGCATACTACTGCTGCAAAATCCAGACCACCAAGCAATT